>NC_133658.1:232453102-232700340 GCF_037893015.1 Macrotis lagotis | reverse complement strand
GTAACTGACCAACACAAATTTAATCCTTCTTCCACATATTAGAAGACAATGACCCTGGATTGAGGTCAAGTTGGGTTAAAGGATTTTTGATATTAGGTCTGGCTAAAGAGGTTAGAGAATCTTTGAGTTCAGTAATTGTTCAGGTTCATCTGAAAGCCTTCAAGAGATAGGATTAATAATAGAAGAAATTCAGGGATAGAATCACATTGAACTAACTTGATGTAGAATGGGATCAGGTGAAGAGGATGAAATCATATGAGGCTAGGGAGCTCAAGTTGGCCTCATGTTGGGATTAAACCTCAACTCTGGTTGCTTACATATGTAAACTATCTGTTCACTTTTTAACATTAATCTATTTGGCACTAGAAGTTTCCTTCATACATGGTAAACATTTATTTATATAGTTTAGCCATCAAGTTTTATTTGGCATATTTATTGATTTATTTTTAGTTTTTGCAAAGCAATGGGGTTAAGTGACTTGCTGAAGGTCACACAGCTAGGTAATTATTAAGTGTCTGAGGTCAGATTTGAACTCACATCCTCCTGACTCTAAGGCCAGTGCTCTAACCTCTGCAACACCTAGCTGCCCCTATTTGGTACATTTATGATAAATATTTTATCTATCCTATTTTGGGCAGCTTGGTGGTGTATTGAAATAGGGTGATGAACCTGAAGTGAAGAAGATTCATTTTTATGCCTTTTAAAAAAATATTGTAGCATTCTTTTTAAATTTTGAATTCCAAATTCTTTCCTCCTATACCCCCCCCATTGATAACACAAGCAATTAGGAGAGCAATTATACATGTGAAATATTTTCATGTTAGCTCTACTGTAAAAAAAAAGAAAAAATGCAAAAATTATATTTCATTTTCAACTCAGAGTTCATAAGTTCTTTCTCTGGAGGTAAAATAGAATTTTTTCATCATAAGCCTTTTGGAATTGTCTTGGATTAATTTATTATTCAAAATGACAAAGTTGATTATCAATACAATATTGTCATTACTGTGTACAATGATCTTTCTCTTCTTGAATCAGTTCATAGAGATTTTGCCCTGTTTTCCTGTATCTACTCACTTCATTTCTTATAAAACAATAGTACTTCATCACAATTATATGCCATGAAAGCAGAGTCAAAATGGTAGAATAGAGCAGAAATTCAGATGAACTCTTTCAACATCCCCTTCCAAACAACTTTAAAATAATATTTCAAATCAAAATATAATTTGAATGAATAGGGAGTTTTCCAGGGTAGAAATTCAGTACATTCATACCATATAAATAAATACTCCAAGTTCCTATAGTGTACCTCACACTCATAAGATTGAAAAAAGATAACAAAAAAGGAAAAATGATAATTATTGAAAGGGTTATGGGAAAACAGGTTTATTGCTTTGCTGTTCATTGGACTTGTGAATAGTTCCAACCATTCTCAAAGATAATTTGGGATCATACACAAAAAAGTTGCAATACTACTGCTAGGTTTATATGCAAAAGAGATCAAAGAAAGATGTAAAAATCATCTTAATATACAAAAATACTTCTAGCAGCTCCTTTAGTCATGGTTAAAAAAATAGAAACTAAAGAAATTCCCATCAATTGAGCTGATTTGGGTATATAAATATGATAATACATACTGAAGAAAAGTGATGATTTCAAAAAGATATAGAAAGGTATGTGAATTGATGCAGATTGGAATAAGCAGAATCAGAGTAACAAGTTATAATATAATGTCAACATTATGAAAACAATTTTAAAGTTTAATAAATATATGCAAGATCAGAATAATTTTTTATTTATTCATTTATTTATTCATCCATATGCACATGTAAATTTTTAAGTTAAGAAATTTCCTTTCACCCTCCCTTCCCATCCCCCTCCCATCAGCAGCAAACAGGTTAGCATTGTATATACATATTTTTGATAAACATGTTTACAGAATAGTCATTTTCAGTATGAGGAATTAGGATTAAGGGAAAGAAATATGTAAGAGATAATTATTTTTTAAGTGTTCATCAGATTCTGAAGAGTTGTTTCATTTTGTTTCATTTTATTTTGTTTTGTTTTTCTTCCTCTGGATGGGGATAACATTGACCAAAGTCGGTCTAATATAGTTGTCCTAGCTCTCTGAACTACTGAGAGGAGCTGCTTCCCTCAAGGTTGATCATCTCACAATGCTGTTGTTGAGGTTTACATTGTTCTCTTGGTTCTATTCCTTTCACTCAGCATCAGATCCTGTAACTCTCCTTTCTTCTCTAGAGACCAACCATTATGGTTTCTCAGAGAACAATAATATTTCTTATTATTCATGTACCATAACTTGTTTAGCCATTTCTCAATTGATGGGCATCCCCTCAATTTCCAGTTCTTTGCCACTACTAAAAGAGCTGCTAGGAATATTTTGGAACATGTTGACTTTTCCCATACTTCATGATTTCTTCTAGATAAAGGCCTATAATTGGAATTGCTGGATCAAAGAGAATGAACATTTTTAACACTCTTTGTGTATAGTTCTACATTGCTCTCCAGAATGGTTGGATCCATTGACAATTCCACCAGCAACCTCTCCAACATTGATCATTTTCCCTTTTTTCTAATCTTTGCCAATCTGATAGGTGTGAGGTGACACCTCATTTTTGTCTTAATTAGCATTTCTTTAATCAATAATGATTTGGAGAATTTTTTCATATGATTATATATATATATATAGCTTTAATTTCTTCATTTGAAAACTGTTTATTCATATCCACTTATCAACTGGGGAATGACTTGGAACCTTATAAATTTGATGCAATTCTCTATAAATTTTTAAAATGAGACCTTTATCAGAACTCCTGGTTGTGAAGATTGTTTCCCAACTTTCTACTTTCCTTCTAATTTTGGCATCATTGATTTTATTAGAGCAAAACCTTTTCAATTTAATAGTCAACCTCATTCATTTTGCAGTTTATAATATACTCTAATTCTTGCTTGATCATAAATTTATCCCCTTTCCATAGATCTGATAGATAATTTTTTGGTCTAGTAATTTATCTATGATGTCACTCTTTATGTCTAAAGCCTATACCCATTTAGACCTTATGTTGGTATAGGGTGTGAGATGTGGGACTAAGCCTAGTTTTTGTCATACTATTCTCTGGTTTTCCCAATAATTTTTGTCAAATAGTGAGTTCTTATCCCAGAAACTGTCTTTGAGTTAGTCAAATAGGAGATTGCCATAGTCATTTACTGTGGTTTCTTTTAAACCCACCCTAGGTCACTTATCCATTATTCTATTTTTAACCAGGACCAGGCAGTTTTGATGACTGCCACTTTATAGTACACTTTTAGATCTGGTAGAGCTAGGTACACTTCCTTTATATATATTTTTTATTAGTTCCCTTGCTATTCTTGACCTTCTGTTGCTCCAGAAGAATTTTGTCACTATATTTTCTACCTTGATAAAGTAGTTATTTGGTAGTTTGATTGGTATGGAACTGAATAAGTAATTTAATTTGGCTAGAACTGTCATTTTGATTATATTAGCTTAACCTAACCATGAGAAATTGACATTTTTTTCCAATTATTTAGATCTGACTTTATTTGAGTGAAGAGTGCTTTATAATAGTGTTCATACAGTTTCTGGGTTTGTCTTGGGGGATAGATTCCCAAGTATTTAACATTCTCTATAGTTATTTTAAATGAAATTTCTCTTTCAATCTCTTGCTCTTGGTCTTTGATGTTCATATAGAGAAATGCTAATGATTTATGTGGGTTTATTTTCTATCCTGCTGCTTTGCTGAATTTGTTAATTTTTTCAAGCAGTTTTATAGATGATTCTCTCGGGTTCTCTAAATATACCATAATATTACCTGCAAAAATTAAAAGCTTTGTTTCCTCATTGATAATTCTGATTCCTTCAATTTCTTTTTCTTCTCTTATTGCTAGAGTTAGCATTTTTAATACTATATTGAATTGTAATGGTGATAATAGGCATCCTTGTTTCACTACTGATTTTACTGGAAATGCTGTTTATTCCCATTGTGTATATTATTTGTTGATAGTTTTAGACAGATACTATTTATTATTTTAAGGAAAATTCCATTTATTACTAAACTTTCTAGTGTTTTTAATAATAATGGATGTTGCATGTTTTCAAAGGCTTTTTTAGCATCTATTGAGATAATCAACTGATTTCTGTTGTTTTTATTATTGATATGTTCAATTACGTTAAATGTTTTTCTAATATTGAACCATCCCTGTCTACCTGATATAAATCCTACCTGATCGTGGTATATTACTCTAGTAATAACTTGCTGTAGTCTCATTGCTAAATCTTTATTCAAGATTTTGAATCAATATTCATTAGGGATATTGGTCTATGATTTTCTTTGGTTCTTTCTGCTTTAGGTATCAGCACCATGCTGGCATTATAAAATGAGTTTGGCAGAACTTCTTTTCCTATTTTTTAAAATAGTTTGTGTAGAATAGGAATTAATTGTTTCTTAAATGTTTGGTAGAAGTCACTTGCAATTCATCTGAACCTGGAGACTTTTTCTTAGGGAATTTATTGATGATTTTGTCATTTTTTTTCCTGAAATGGGGTTATTTAAGTAATTGATTTCCTCTTCTGTTAATCTGGGCAGTTTGTATTTTTGTAAATATTCAACCATTTCACTCAGGTTATCCAATATATTGGCATACAGTTCAGCAAAATAGCTCCAAATTATCTCTTTAATCTCCTACTCATTGATATTTAGCTCACCCTTTTCATTTTTGATACTGATAATTTGGTTATTTCATTTCTTTTTTGAAAAATCAGATTAACCAAAAGTTTGTCTATTTTGTTGGCTTTTAAATAAAATTAACTCTTAGTTTTGTTTATGAGACCAATTGTGTTCTTGTTTTCAGTTTTTATTGATCTCTCCCTTAATTTTCAGAATTGCTAATTTGGCATTTCATTGGGGATGTTCAAATTGATCTTTTTCTAACTTTTTTAGTTGCATGCCTAATTCATTGATCTTCTTTTTCTTTATTTTATTCATATAGTCATTTAGAATTACAAAGTTTCCCCTTAAAACTGCCTTGGCTGCATCCCAATAAATTTTGATATGATGTCTCATTAGTATCATTTTCTTGGATTTAATTATTGATTATTTCTATTATTTGCTGTTTGATCTACCCATTATTTAAATAATGTTATAAATATTATTCAAGATAAAGTTATTTCATTTCCATTAGTTTTTGGTTTATCTTTCCATGACCCTGTATCACATGTAATTTTTATTTTATCTTGTCTGACAAGTATTATTTTTGTCTTTCTGCATTTGATTCTAATTAAGTTTTCTCCAAAGATCTATCATATCTAAATTTTTCCTAAGCTTTCATTCACCTTCTTAACTTCTTTCTTATTTATTTTGTGGATAGATTTATCTAGTTCTGAAAGAAGGAGATTAAGGTCTCCCATCATTAAAGTTTTGTTGTCTGTATCTCCTTGTAATTCCCTCAGCTTTTCCTCTAGGAATTTGAATGCTATAGCATTAAGTGCATACATTTTTAGTAATGATATAGTTCCATTACCAACAGTGCCTTTTAAGGAAAATTTGTGTCCTTCCTTATCCCTTTTTTTTAAAAAATGAGATTGATTTTTGTTTTTGCTTTATCTGATCAGAAAAATTTAAACAATTTCAGAAGTTTTTTTTTCTAATTTATAGAATAAAACAAACATTTCATAGCAAATGTTTGTACATGAAACTGCAAATTATTATATACAACTTGCTACTCCTTTGAAATATATAAAAAAGTTATACCATTAATTTCTTTTTTTCCTTTTTTCCTTTCCCTTTCCACCCTAGAAGTGTTTATTATTAGACATAAATATGTATAAATGTAAATATGTTTATATATGTATATATGTATACACAGAGACATATATACACATCTATATTTATGTAAAATTATTGTATACATACTTCTATTCATTAATTCTTTCTCTGGATGCATAAATCATCTTTATCCATATATCCTTTGTGGTTAATTTTAAGTATACATAGTCCAAATGACTTATTTGCTCATAGCTGTTACTGAATTATAATGTTCTCTTGGTTTTGTTCATTTTCTTCATTATTTTGTTCAAGTTCATATTTTTCTAAAATTATTGAGCTCATATTTTCTTATAGCAATGTAGTATTCCATCACAATCCTATTTAACAACTTGTTCAGATATTCCCCAGTTCTTTTCCACCAAAGAGAGCTGCTATAAACATTTTAGAATATATAGACTCTTATCCTTTTCCACTAATTATCTTTGGAAATAGACACCACCATATTTCTGATGAAGTTTATAAGAAGATTAATAACTTTTTAGGTAACTTGGAAATTTTTAAGAATTATAATGAATAATAAACATAATAAAAACAATTGAATCTCCATGATTTCAAAAGACTAAGGATGAAACGTACACTATACACCCCTTCATCAGAGACATAATAAACTTGACTTGTAGGATTTTTTCCATCAATTTTCATATTCAATCAGTAAAGTAAATTGTTATATTTGTTAATAAAATTTACTTTTCTTTTCTCTTTTGTAAATTAAAACTCACCATTCATTTCCATGGGACTCTCCTTAATGGGAAAAGATTGATTTTTCACTCCTTCTCAGCAATGTGATGATCTAAGCCGGTGAAAGTGAGATCTTGGTCTTTGGAATTCTTAACTTTGAAAGAAAATATGTATTGTCCCACATTATCTTTTGAGCCCTAGAAAGGAGAGAAAAACTGGAAAGAAATTGACATATAAAGAAGTAAGCAATTTAATCATGTCTCTAGGTCTACCTTGCTACTCTAAGATACTGAGAAATGTCCTCTTTCATAAAAGACTGAGCTGATTTATCTTACTGGTAGGTTATTCAGTCTACATATTATCTGGTATATTCTCATCTATTTTTACTAATGATTGGAATGGGCATATGCTTTTTTGGTGTGTGTTTTAATTGTAGAACAGGCATTTGGTTGGAAAAGAATCAAACTGTGGATAAATAGTTTGGGGGCAGGGACTCCTTTTCTATTAATGGATAGAGATCAAGAGTTCAACTTCAGACAAAATTTATTTTCTCTTGGCTAACAATATTTGTGTTCAGACAGACGTTATTCTAGTACTGCACTAATTTCTGAGAACAATGACTCTTCTCCAATAACAGCTTCATGATTCTTCTCCTGTCAAGAATCAGTGTCTTACAGAAGAATGGGGAAGAGAACACTCACAAATTATTTATTCATAGCTCCCTGTGAGTCATATCTAGAGAAACCCATGAAGACACACAAAACCTTCATGGGCAACATGCACACACACAAACACACAAACACACAAACACACACACAACCCCACTCTACACTTTTTTTCAATAGAGTGGAAGAGAAAATAGTTTTCTATTCAAGAGGGAAACACATTAAAGGAAGTGGAATTCAGAAGTAACATACTGGGAAATACTGATAAGGTGAAAAAAAGGGGGAAATGCAAATGCAGGGAAGACAGCATAGAGGGCAATAAAGAGCTAGTAGTTAGAAATCTGAATGTGAATGGGATGAACTCCCCCATAAAAATGGAAATGGATAGTAAAGTGGATTAAAAACTAGAATCCCACAATATGCTGCTTACAAGAAATACATTTGAAACAGAGAGATACATACAAAGTAAAGGTAAAAGGCTAGGGCAGAATATAGTATATTTCAGCTGAGGTGAGGAAGGCAAGGATAGCAATACTTATCTCAGACAAAGCAGTTGCAAAAATATACCTCATTAAAGGAGATAAGGAAGGAAACTATATCCTCCTTAAAGGTACCATAGATAATGAAGTAATTTCAGTACTAAAGATGCATGCAGCAAGCAGTATAGATAGCATCCATATTCTTAGAGGAGAATCTGAATGAGTTACAGTAAGACACAGACAGTAAAATTCTACTGGTGGGAGACCTCAACCTCACTCTCTTAGAATTAGATAAATCTAACTATAAAATAAACAAGAAGTAATTTAAGAAGGCAAATAGAAGTTTAAAAACTTATTCATGATGGATCTTTAGACAAAATTGAATGGGGGATAGAAAGGAATATAACTTTTTTTGTGCAGTACCTGGCACCTACACAAAAATTGATCATATACTGGGGTATAAAAACCTCATCATCAAATGCAGAAGGGTAGAAATATTGAATGCATCCTTTTATATCCACAATGCAATAAAAATCACTTGCAATAAAGGGCCATGGAGAGATACACCTAAAAGTAATTGGAAACTAAATAGCTTAATTTTAAAAAAATGAGTGAATCAAACAAGTAATAGAAAGAATTAATGATTTCATCCAAGACAATGACAATAACTAGACAACATAATAAAACTTATGTGATAAAATTAAAACAGTTATTAGGGGATATTATATATCTCCAAATGTTTATATGAGGGGCGGCGCGGGGTCCTCGCCGCCAGCGGCCTCTCTCCGTCAGTCAGGCCAGGGGCGGCTGAGGTGGGAGTGGCGGAGGGCGGAGACCCTGGTGACCCCGAGCACCCGATCCGGCCATCCCAGCGCCTGACCCCACGGCCCGGCCCCACGCAGCGGACCAGCAGCCCCGCCGCCATGCTCACCTCCGGGGAATGATGTCCCTGGGATGCTGGCTTACAGCCTCAAGCTTTGCATGTCTCTTATGCAGATTAAACAATTCAGAAATAGAGTGCTGAGTGTTCTGGTTAAGATTTATGTGAATTTGGAGAAGCCGGACTTCATCAATGTGTGCCAGTGCTTGATTTTCTTAGATGATCCTCAGGCTGTGAGTGATATCTTGGAGAAACTGGTCAAAGAGGACAACCTCCTCATGGCATATCAGATCTGCTTTGACCTGTACGAGAGCACCAGCCAGCAGTTCCTGTCCTCCGTAATTCAGAACCTCCGTACTGTCGGCGCCCCCATCGCTTCTGTGCCTGGCTCAACCAACACAGGGACTGTACCGGGGACTGAGAAGGAGAGTGAGAGTATGGAAACAGAAGAAAAGACAGGTCACACATTTGCTGCAAAATCCCCAGATGTGAACCTAGAGCCCAAGGACCAGATATCCAAAATGATTAAAATTTTAAGTGGTGAAATGGTGATTGAATTACATCTAAAGTTTTTAATACGAAATAATAATACAGACCTCATGCTTCTCAAAAACACTAAGGATGCAGTGAGGAATTCCGTCTGTCACACAGCCACCGTCATAGCAAATTCATTTATGCATTGTGGGACAACCAGCGACCAGTTCCTTAGAGATAATTTGGAATGGCTTGCTAGAGCCACGAACTGGGCAAAGTTTACTGCAACTGCCAGTCTGGGTGTGAATCATAAGGGACACGACAAGGAAGCATTACATTTATGGCAACCTATCTCCCCAAGGACACCTCTCCAGGGTCTGCCTATCAGGAGGGTGGAGGTCTCTACACTTTGGGTCTTATTTATGCCAATCATGGTGGAGACATAATTGGCTATCTGCTTAACCAACTCAAGAATGCCAGCAATGATATTGTCCGACACGGTGGTAGCTTGGGCCTCGGATTAGCTGCTATGGGCACTGCCTGTCAAGATGTCTATGATCTGCTGAAAACAAATCTATACCAGGACGATGCTGTGACAGGAGAAGCTGCCGACCTCGCCCTGGGCCTGGTCATTTTGGGTTCTAAGAATGCCCAGGCCATTGAAGACATGGTGGGCTATACCCAGGAGACCCAGCATGAGAAGATTTTACAGGGCCTGGCTGTGGGTATCGCCCTGGTGATGTACGGAAGGATGGAGGAGGCCGACGCCCTCATCGAATCTCTGTGCTGGGATAAGGACCCAATCCTCCGTCGATCTGGAATGTACACCGTGGCCATGGCTTACTGTGGGTCAGGGAACAACAAGGCCATCCGGGGTCTGCTGCATGTGGTGGTCAGTGATGTCAATGATGATGTCAGAAGGGCTGCGGTCGAATCCCTGGGGTTCATTCTCTTCAGGACACCAAAACAGTGCCTGAGTGTGGTTTCCTTGTTGTCAGAGAGCTATAACCCTCATGTTCATTAGGGAGCTGCAATGGCTCTTGGTATCTGCTGTGCTGGCACAGGAAACAAGGAAGCCATCAATCTGCTGGAACCCATGACCAATGACCCTGTGAACTATGTACGACAAGGTGCTCTGATAGAGTCAGCTATCATCATGATTCAGCAGATGGAAGTCACTTGTCCAAAGGTCAACCAGTTCAGACAGCTTTATTCCAAAGTCATCAATGATAATCATGATGATGCCATAGCAAAGTTTGGTGCTATCCTGGCCCAGGGCATCTTGGATGCAGGTGGCCATGATGTCACCATCTCCTTGCAAACTCGGACTGGGCATACCCACCTGCCTTCCGTGGTGGGCATCCTGGTCTTTACCCAATTCTGGTTTTGGTTCCCTTTGTCCCACTTCCTGTCCCTGGCTTATATTCCTACATGTGTCATTGGCCTTAACAAGGACCTCAAGATGTCAAAAGTCCAGTACAAGTCCAACTGCAAGCCATCCACATTTGCATATCCTGCACCTCTGGAGGTGCTGAAAGAAAAGGAAAAGGTTTCTACTGCTGTACTCTCCATCACCGCCAAGGCAAAAAAGAAGGAAAAAGAAAAAGAAAAGAAAGATGAAGAGAAAATGGAAGTGGATGAAACAAAGAAGAAGGATGAAAAAGAAAAGAAAAAGGAACCTGAGCCAAGCTTCCAGCTATTAGATAATCCAGCCCGGGTTATGCCTGCCCAATTTAAGGTCCTCTCCATGACCGAGACCTGTCGATACCAGCCTTTTAAACCTCTCTCCATTGGAGGCATCATTATCATGAAGGACACCAGTGAGGATTTAGAAGAATTGGTGGAGCCAGTGGCTGCTCATGGCCCCAAAATCGAGGAGGAGGAACAGGAGCCAGAGCCACCAGAGCCCTTTGAGTACATCGATGACTGTGGGCTGGATGCTGGAGAATCTCATTCACCCATTTCCAGAAGATTGCCGAGTCTGATATTGGAAATAACATCCATGAGGAAGTTCCTGCCGAGACCTGACATTCAATGCATGCATGGCTGCCTCTGCGCTGACCTCAGGAAGCCAGTCTCTGAGTCTTCGGTTGAAGAAAAGATGGATGGCTGTTTAGTATACTCTTACACAAACAAAATGTGGTTTTCAAATAAACATATTATAATCTCAAAAAATGCTTATATGAATGGAATAGAGGAAGAGGAAATCAATGAACTGAGCACGCAACTAAAAAAAAGTAAAAGAAAGACCATATTAAAAATCCCTAAGTAAATACCAAATTAGAAATTCTGAAAATTAAAAGAGACATTAATAAAATTGAAATCAAGGAAATAATTCTTTTTTGAATCAGTTCCTTATATAATTTAGAACTCAGATTTTTCTCAAAGAAACTTAATATAGGTTTTTCCCCCAAAATTATTTTGCTCCTTTTTTATCTTAATTTTATTTGATCTGTTTGGGCAATAAATTTTTAATTATATGTAATCAAAATGGTCAACTTTATATTCTGTAATCCTCTCTTTTTCCTAATTGGTCATGAATTTTTATCTTTTTCATAAATTGAATAAATGTTAAGTGATTCTTTTGATATTTAGAGGGCAACAAGGTGGCATAGTGGATGGAATGCTGAGCTGGACTTCCTAAATTCAAATCTGACCTCAGATATTTACTTGCTAGGGAACTGTCTAAGATACTTAATCCAATTTCCCTTAGTTCCTCATCTGTAAAATGAATCGGAGAAGGAAATAATAACTCCAGTATCTTTGACAAGAAAATCACCAAAAGAGGTCACAAAAAGTTGAACACAACTGAAATATCTAAACAAAACACTTTTGAGGTTTATTTTTGTATTAAGTATGAGTTAATAGTCTAAATCTAATTTCTTCCATACTACTTTCCTATTTTCTCAGTAGATTTTTCGTAAGTCTTTATCCAAATAGTTGAGGTCTTTATATTTTTCAAATACTAGTATATTAATAGTACGTGTATGCATGTATATGTGGTGTACTTAATCTGTTCTACTTATTGCTCTCTCTATTGTTTATTGAGTACCAAACTTTTAGTGATGGCTGATTTACAGTATAATGTGATATCTGTCACTGCTAGGATTTGTCATTCCCATTTCTCTTCATTATTTCACTTAAAGATTCTTGACTTTTTTTCCCCATATGAATTTTGTTGTTATTTTTCTAGTTCTATAAAGTAATCCTTTTTGTAGTTAAACTGAATTGCTTTGAATAAGGACATTAAATTGGAAATATTGTTTTTATTTTATTGGATTATTCACAATGAACAATTATTCTTTTCTAATTATTTAGATCTCCTTATATAATTTCTTATAGTTATTGTGTGTATCTTGGGAAGTATACTACTAAATATTTCATGCATTCTGTTGAAATTTAGAAGAAATTTTTCTTTTTTTCATTTCCTGTCATTTTATTGAAATTAATAATGCTAAGATTTTGTGTATTTTAATATCCTGCAAGTTTGCTAAAAATTAATTGTTCAATTAATTTTTTGTTAACTCTTTGGGATCTATAAGTACATCATTATATCCTCTGAGTATAACAGGGCTTTGACATATACCTAGATCATCTGAGAGGAAGGTACCCCCATGGGAAATCCTAGGGACACATTTCCAGAAGACTACTAACTGGATGGGAGCAGCCTTTTCCTTTGGATGAATAGCCAGAATAATCTGTGACTTTAAAGTACAGGCAATCTAGTTCTCTCTTTGTAGTGTTGTCTAGAGGATGAAGATCTTGTTCACCCACAGTATGGGCTCCATGAACTAGGCTAAGTTGGGGAAAAAAAACTTATGTACTTCCTTCTTTCCTTAAGATCCTGAGAAGTGGATTTGGGGTTTTGGTTTGTTTCAGTTTTCCTTTTCTCTGCTAAGTACAGACAAGGGATTTCCCTAACCTAGGAACTTCAGTCATGGCAACCTTGGATACAGGATTGCAGTACAGATATTTCAACTAGTCTAGCAGAAAAGAGAGGTCAGAGGACTAGGATTCAAGCCTAGTGAGATTTTGGCCAACACTTGATAGGACTATGTCATATAGAAACTGAATTAAGCTATGACTCTAATATTTTTCTTCCCCAGACACTAAGGTGATTTGAGAGTTGTGAGGGAATAGTATGCCCCTTATGCATTTGGGGAGATATTTATATGGTTGTATTTACAATAGTTTTGAAATAAAGATACTTGTATAAAAGTTACACTGACTTAATGAAACTAGGAAATAAGGAACTCTAAGAATTTTGAGAACACTATAAGTATCTTTGGTCTTAGTCAAAGACAGATAATATCAGCTTTCCCAAATAGTACTTCCCAAACACTATTACCTGAACCATAGTCCCTTGATGATGAAAATATATAACAAGAAGGTTTCAGGCACCAAATGCTAGGAAAATCACTATTAAATGCAAAAAAGGATAATTTTATTTCTCCTTAATGAATGTTTATTCCTTTCATTTCTTTTTCTTGCCTTTGTTTTGCCAGAATTTCTCATACTCTATCAAATAGAAATAGATATTAATCTTGTCAAGAGTTACAATTTTTATATTGATTAATATGACATGTATAATTTAATAATAATAATTTAGTTCAGGAAAGGTCTTCTGGTTCTCATGTTCATCTTGCTACATTCCCCCCTTTCCTTAAACTCTGTAGAACTGGCAAACTTCATTTTATGTCCAGGATGTCAGAATACAAAACACAAGAGTTTGGGGAATGTGACTACTATGAAACAAGTTCCCTAAGGTGTTTAAACTCTTACTTGCCTCCCTCTCTAATGATTGGAGCAGGTGGAGAGATGCTTGGAAGCTTGAGCATTATCTAACCAAATGGGGTTCTTGAAAGGGAAGTCTCCTTTTCCATATCATAGAGCATTGGTTCTTGAAAATGAAATGTCTTAACATCCCAGACTTGGAAGACTCCATGAATCAAGCATATGTAGCATGCCCTTTTCTAGCACCCATATTCTTTCCCTAGTCTTTATTCCTGATCTTAAAAGCAAAATAAACCCACCTATGCCAAGGATAATTTACTTGGAACTATGGGATGAGACCTATCCTAAATATAGGATAGAAATCAGATTAGATGAACAGGATGAATGGTCCATACCACTTATTAACTTACCATATCTGTATTAGTATCACCAGGCATTGATGGTTCAGTGCCTTTCCTTCACCTCAAGATGGAATCCATCTATTTCATACCTTGATGAAGGTACCCTCTTCTTGGGTGGGATTAAGTATGCCTTGAAGAAATCTTGAAGAATCCAAAGGATTCTTGCATGTTCGGTGTTCATTTTAAGCTTCTTTTTAATAATCCTTTATAAAAAAAATGTTCATTTACCTTGTCTAACTGACCCCTTCATCCTTTTGCCCCTTTCTTTTCATTGTCATTCTGAATCAAAATGCTATTGCTAGGGACAGCTATATGGTACAGTAGATAGAGCACCTGCCCTGGAGTCAGGAGGACCTAAGTTCAAATTCAGCTTCAGACACTTAATAAATGGCTAGTTGTGTGACCTTCAGAAAGTCACTTAACCCCATAGCTTAAAACAAATATATTTTTTAAAAAGCTATAGCTAGGGGCAGCTAGGTGGCAGTGGATAAAGCACCGGCCTTGGAGTCAGGAGTACCTGGGTTCAAATCCAGTCTCAGACACTTAATAATTGCCTAGCTGTGTGGCCTTGGGCAAGCCACTTAACCCCATTTGCCTTGCAAAAAAAAACCCTAAAAAAAAAGCTATAGCTAGGCAGAAATTGTGCTCATGCCACTCCCCCCTGCTCCTGGCCATCTCTTTACCCACTCATCTTTCCCATTCTTTTTTCATTATCATTCTGGATGTAAATCAGAGGCTGTTAGCAAAGGCCTTTAGGCACTCTTTATAATGCTATGGGTTTTGTGAGTTTTCTCTGTTTTTTTGCTTTGGTTTTATTTTAATTGCTCTTCAAAACTAACAGGCATTTGGAAACATAGGAAATCTCTCACCAATGGTTGCTGTTAGATCAATATAGATCTTGACTAATAATAATAACAATAATAATAATCAGTGAATCAGTATAAACTGTTCTATATTCAAGCAGAATAATGCCATACCCCCAAAAATATAAAATCTATTTAGCCATTCCCAGAGGACTCAGAAACATCTGTACTCAAAATGAATGTTTTATGATCCACCTTCCCCACCTCACCCTGTTCCTCCTTTGATTTTATGTATATATATATATACATATATATATGTATTTATATATATATATATATATATATATGTATATATACATATATATATATATATATATATATGTTCTCTGCCTGAACTACAGCAAAGAGGAACTCCAAGGAAGCAGTAACACATGATTTGCAAATTGATCCCTTGCAAAGAAATAAACCTCTACCTGATTACTGACATTCTGACTCTGACCTGCTCTGCCCGGGTTAGAGACTGGCTCAGTAAAAATTCAATTAACAATATACAAGTCTTTTCTTACACTTTTGATAGTACCTGATTTATGTATCAAGACTGTAACAATATCAAAAAAAAAGAATTTAGTAGGATCCTTTCTTTTGACATTTATATAAAAACTATGTAATGTTAAAATTGCTTTCTCTGCAAGTTTGATATATATGTTTTTTAATCCATCTGTCCTAAAGGTTTATTTTTCTGGCTTAGTTAGTAATTTTTCTTCATTATAGAAGAGGACTAAAATGACATTACTATTCTAGAGTCAAGTTACAGTGTGTTTGACTGGCTGATCAAATGAATACAAGCTGAAATGCTTTACAGCAGTTTGGACATTTGGAGTAGATTCTCTAAATTTGTGCATTTCATATTTTTTCTGAATTACTACAGTTTTGCTATACTCATAGACAACAGCACCTTCTCTGATGAGGGCAATGCATACTTAGTGGTCTTATACCAGGTTCTCTCCCATGTCACTTAGTCAATTCCAAAGTTTGTTTTTTAATTTACCAATTTATTTTCACCACTATTTAAATATAAAAACAATTTTAACATTCATTTTTCATAACATTCATAACATTCAACACTTTGCGCTCCAAATTGTTTTTCTTCTTCCCTTCCCATATTAGTGAGAAAACAAACAATTCAATAAATCCTCCATATATGTAGTTATGCAAAACATTTTCATGTTAGTCTTATTATAAAAGAAAGTACAGACAAAAAAAAACCCTTAAGAAAAATAAGGTTAAAAAGAATGCTTTGGGGGGGCAGAGCCAAGATGGCGACAAGAAGAGATCCAGTCTTAGGAGCTCTCTGATAAAATTCATCAGCTAAGGACTCTAACTTAACTTTCCAGAGACATAATCCACAAAGGGACCCAGTGAGGCAATTCTCCTACTCAAGGTAATCAGGAAAAGAGCAGAAAGGCTCTGCTCCCCAGGGTAGGAGGGGCGGCTGGCCAAAGGGGTGGACTGCCAGAGCCAAAGAACCTCAGCCTCCCGGAGGCAGCCCCAGGGCGCTGGGAGTCTCAGCACACAGGAGCGGGGGAGTCTCCTGAGCCGCACCCCGAAGAGCACCAAGCAAAAAGTGGGGGAACAGCAGGGGACCTCTGCCAGAGCAAGGACATGGAGCCCAGCCCTCAGGCCCCACAGCAAGCAGCATCCTCTTTCCCCAGCCCTGATCCAGGAAACAGAAGCAGGTGGAGCCAGTAAGCAGGAGCCCCCAGGGCATGAGCCCATTGAGCTGAGGGAGGGGAGTGAAGAGAGACTGCCTAGCTCTGTCCTCTGCCCCTGAAACAGGACTCTGGGGCTCTGACCACATTCAGATCCTGATAGCAGTCTAGGCCCCCCCATAGAACAGCAGCCCCCCCACATCAGCCCCTTGGCAGAGGGGCGCGCTTATGGTCATTCACAGACCAGGAGGGAGCACAGAGCCGCACACACTGAGACCCTTGTGGGAGTGTCCCAAAAGCTCAAGAAACACCCCAAACCAGGCCCAGGCTGGGGAAATGAGCAAGCAGAGAAACAAAAAAGAACACTATTGAGAAATATTTTGCAAATGAGCCCAAGAAGGACCAAAATACTCAGTCTGAAGATGAGGAAGCACAAGCTCCTGCATCTAAAGACTCCAAGAAAAACAGAAATTGGGCTCAGGCTATGATAGAGCTCAAAAAAAGACTTTGAAAATCAAATGAGGGAGATGGAAGAAAAACTGGGAAAAGAAAGGAGAGAGATGCAGGAAAAACATGAAAATGAAGTCAGCAGCTTAGTCAAGGAAATCCAAAAAAATGCTGAAGAAAACAGCATGCTAAAAACCAACTTAGGTCAAATGGATAAAACAGTTCAAAAAGTTATTCAGGAGAAGAATGCTTTAAAAAGCAAAACTGGCCAGATGGAAAAAGATAAGAAAACTCTCTGAGGAGAACAAATCCTTCAGACAAAGAATAGAATTCAGGGAGATTGATGAATTTACCAGAAATCAGGAATCAATACTTCAAAACCAAAAAAATGAAAAATTAGAAGAAAATGTGAAATATCTCATTGAAAAAACAACTGATATGGAAAACAGACTTAGGAAAGATAATTTGAAAATTATTGGAATACGTGAAAGTCATGATCAGGAAAAGAGCCTTGACATCATTTTCAAAGAATTACTACAGTAAAATTGCCCTGATATTCTAGAAGCAGAGGGCAAAATAGAAATGGAGAGAATCCACCGATCCCCCAGAGAAAGAGATCCCAAAAAACCAACCCCTAGGAATATTATAGCCAAGTTCCAGAAATCCCAAGTCAAAGAGAAAATATTACAAGCAGCCAGAAGGACACAGTTCAAATATCGTGGAGCTGTAGTCAGGATCACACAGGACTTAGCAGTAGCTACATTGGAAGCTCGTAAGGCTTGGAATACAATATACCAGAAGGCAAGAGAGCTTAGAATACAGCCAAGAATGAACTACCCAGCAAGGCTGAATGTCCTCTTCCAGGGAAAAAGATCGACTTTCAATGAACCAGGGGAATTTCAAAGGTTCCTTTTGGAATGGCCAGAGCTGAACAGAAAGTTTGATCTTCAGATACAGGACTCAGGTGAAGCATGGAGATTGGAGGAGAGGGGGGAAATATGAGGGACTTAATGAGGATGAACTGTATGTATTCCTGCATAGAAAAACAACACTAATAATACTCATATGAACCCTCTCAGTTAATAGAGCAGGTAGAGAGAGCTTTTATAGTTGAAGCACAGGAGAAAGCTGAATTCAAAGATAAAATATGGTGTAAAAATGGAGTCAATAGGAAAAAAAGGGAAATGGAATGGGAGAAAGAAAAAGGAGAGGGGGGAATAGTCCAAGATATTTCACATAAGAGTTTTTTTTTTTTATTAAAATGAGCTATTGCAATGATATGGAAGGGGGGAGGTAAGGGGGGAATGAGGGAAACTTTGCTCTCATCAGAGATGGCTAGGAGAGAAAACAGCAAATATATTCAATGGGATATAGACATCTGGAGTAAGAAGGAGGGGGGGGAGCAGGGGGAAGGGGTGGGGATGTGAATAAAGGAGGAGAGGATGGACCATGGGGGGGGGAGAGTGGCCAGATATAACACATTTTCTTTCTTACTTTTTGCAAGGGGCTGGGAATGGAAGGCCTGCCCAGGACCACAGGGCCAGGTGGATTCTGGGCCTAAGGGGTGGTATGGGGGCTCAGGGCTTCTTGGCCCCAGGACCAGGGATCTGTCTGCTGTGCCACTCAGCCACCCTACAGCAGAGTCATAGTGAAAGGAGAGAGAAAATAGATTACATGGTAGTGGAGAAATAAGAAAGGAGGGAGTTGGGATCAGCAATGGCAATGGTAGAAAAATATGGAAATAACTTTCGTGATGGACTTATGATAAAGAATGAGATCCACTCATGACAGAGTGGTTGGTGTTGGAACTTTGACTCAAGCACATTTTTTGTTATGATTATTTGGGGGAGGGTGCAGGGCAAGTAGGGCTGGATGGCCTGCCTGGGGCCACATAGCAGGGTGATCTTTGGGTGTCTGGGGCTGGATTTGGACCCAGGTGCTCCTGGCTCAAGGGCCAATGCTCTGTCTGCCACCCAACCACCCCTACTATTATTACTATTTTATTTTATTTTGGGTCTTTTTTCCCTTTCTTTTTTTTTTTTTTTTTGGTTTTTGCAGGGCAGTGGGGATCGGGTGGCTTGCATGTCACACGGCTGGGTGACTGTTGGCTTTACGAGGCTGGATATGGACTTGGGTGCTCGTGGCTCCAGGGCTGGTGCTTCGTCCATTGTGCCACCTGGCCATACCTACAATTATTACTATTATTTTTTATTTTAATTTTTTTCTCTCCCCTTTACTTTTTTTGCCCAAACAAGTGTATCTATATTCATGGGGGAGGAGGGGTATTTTGTTTACTTGTAAACAAGAATATTTTATTAATGTAAAAAAACATTTGTACAAAATGAGAATAAAAAATAAATTTAAAAGGAAAGAAAAAGAATGCTTTGATCTCTATTCAGACACCATCAGTTCTTTGTCTGGAAATGGATAACATCTTTCATCATAAGTCCTTCAAGCTATCCTAGGTCATTGTATGACTGAGAATGGATAAATCATTCAGTCCGTCATCTTACAAGACTGCTGTTACTTTGTACATTTCACTTTTCATCAGTTCATATAAGACTTTCTGGGTTTTCCTGAAACTATCCTGCTCTTCATTTCTTATAGTAGAATAGTATTCCATCATATCCATCTACTACAATGTGTTCAGTTAATCTAATAGGTAAGATAATATCTCAAAATTATTTTTATCTGTATTTCTCCAATAGTGAATTAGAGCATTTTTTCATATGACTGAAGCTAGTTTTGATTACTTAATCTGAAAAATGCTCATTTCATTTGGTCATTTATCTATTGAGGAATGGCTCTTATTTTTTTTATAAATTTGACTCAGTTCTTTCTATCTCTGAGAAATGATGCTTTTAAAAGTAGAACACTTCAAAAGTTTTTTTTCACAATTACTGTTGCTAACTACAATTCCTTCCATCCTATTTCTTCTCATTGATTCTATTCTCTCTCCTTTCATCCTGTCCTCAAAAGTATTTTGCTTCTCACTCCCCCTTTACAATCTGCCCTCCTTTCTTCACATCCCCCTCCCCCCCAATTTCTCTTTCTCCCCTTCCCATTCTACTTTCCTGAAAGGTAAAATAGATTTCTATACCCAAATGAGTCTGTATGTTTTTGTTTTTGACATTAGTGCTAAAATATATAAGTTTCACATTAAACACTCAGAAGATTTTATCAAATGAGTCTTTTAGGATAAAGTCTATCAATTTTATTTTTGCTCCTCTCGCACCCTAGAATTTTTTTTTATTACTAAGGTCTGAAGTCTTTCAATTTCATCCCTAAGTGAATATGGATCAAATTTACTTTTTATTTAAGGAAATCACTTATAGTATTTCATTTCATCAATTTGATCCCCTTTCACAATATTTATTTTTTCTTTAATCATTAAACTGTGTTAAAGCATATTCCTGGTATAAATGGTATGAATATGACTGTTAGTATAAGTCCAGAATGATTAAACCAATTCAGTTGTGAGACATCTGAGACGTTGAATATTAAATCATTTTCATCTTCTTTGTCAATTATTTCAATTTGAAAAAAATCATCTGAATATTTTATGTTGTGACTTTTCCATTATTAATGATTTTAGTTCATTCTTTCATAAAATTTGCTCAGTCATTCCTTGGTTAATGAATACCCCCTTATTTTCCAGTTCTTTGATACTACAAAAAAAAGCTAGTATGATTTTTTTCATATAGTATTTTTTCCTCTTCCTTTGATCCCTTTGAGATGTGGACTTATTAGTGGTATTGGTGCTTCAAAGGGTATTCAGAATTTAACAAGTTTGGGAGCACAGTTCCAAATTGCTTTCTAGAACCCATATTCCTTTCATTGTACCATAACTCACCAGATGACTTCCTTCCAAACTCTAAATTTTTCTCTCCTTAATGATCTTTATCTCCTTTTCTCCAGGATAAAGTAGTCTCCTTATTAAACTATCCATACTTAACTGAATGCACATGTATTCTCTCTAATCAAATGTAATATCCTTGAGGAAAGAAATAACTGTCTCTTTAATCTTTGCCTTCACAGCATCCATATCATTGACTGGCAACGAATAAGCACTTATTATTTAGATATTTACTAAATAATAACTAAATATCTAAATAATAACTAAAAAAACCCTGATATTTTATCTGCTTCTTTGTCTGAAAACAAACAAAAAAAAAGTATTTATGTGGATATTGTTTTGTTCAAGGTACCAATTCCAAAATAAGCATGACTGTTTTAAAATGTATGATGTCAGCCACCATGAATTCCTACTCTGTACATCCATGCACCATGTTACTAAAGTATAAATCACAAAATTAATCATAAAGTGCTTTTCAGATGTAAAGTATACTTTTTAATGCTAGTTAGTTATTTGACCAAGGGAATTTTGAATAGTGTGTTTTTTAAAGCATTTCCTCGTGTTTGAGAGAACCAATGTGGTAAAGTAGAATTTGAAGTCAGTGTTCAAATCTAGTGCATTAAATTCTTCAACTTCCTCATGTCTAGGAAATTTGCTTAGTCTGTATGTTCCTCAGTTTTCTGAAGTATAAATTTATGGGCTTAGACTGAGTGGCTACTGAGTTCCATACTGCAAATACATAAAGATCTCACTATGAAATCTACACAAAGAAGACTAAAAGTATAGACCATGTGCACACATATTATAGATACTATCATATGTTGGAGTTTTCTGCCAGGTCCATGATATGTACTGTCATCTGATTGCATCAATAGCCCTTTCTCCCATTATCCCAGGGATATCATATTAGCAAATAGTCAGACAGTTCTAGATGACTCACAATAAATTTTAAGAAGATATAGTGGTTAAAGCAGCCAAGTGGTACAGTGGATAGAGCTGAGTTCACATCTGGTCTCAAACACTTAAATATTTACTTAGCTGTGTAACCTTGGGCAAATAACTTAACCCCATTGCCTTGCCAAAAAAAAAGAAGATATCATAGTTAGTGGTTATGAAATAGATGAAGAAATACCAAATAAGAGTGTAGGAATAATCAGAAAGATTCTGCAGTAACATATAAAAAGCAATATCACAATAAACTGAGGGATTTGAAGGAGAAGTTTCCATTAGAGATTTAAGGGAGAACAAAATGGTTTGAAATAGCTTCTGTGGAGAGTGGAATAACATAAATTAAAGTAGAATGATTGCCTTGCTGTAGTGAGGGCCCAATTAATATCAGGTAACTTTAATTTGTAGACCCAACAGCAAGGTTTCATAATTTTCTAGCTGTCCTGTAGCAAGTGAATATGATACCAGTTGTATGCATGTTATGCTATTGGTAAGGTTGTATAAGCCATGAAAGCAGTTGTTGGAGAAGACGCCTTCACCTCTGATGATCTCCTTTATCTGGAATTTTTGCAGAAATTTGAAAGGAAATTTATAGCTCAGGGTCCCTATGAAAATCACACTGTCTTTGAAACTTTGGACATTGCTTGACAGCTGCTTCGAATCTTCCCCAGAGAAATGTTGAAGAGAATCCCTCAAAGCACCTTGAGCAAATTTTACCCTTAAGACTCATTAATAAAGCATTGGTTTTATTCTTTCCTTACCCTTCTCCCTCCTCTCTGTGTTGGAGTTTACATGTTACCCGGTAATTAAAATAAATAGGTAATAATTATGCCAGTGTTCCTATTGTTTTAAACTTTATAATAGACTTTAAAATATCCTCTATTCAAAAAGCCTGTTAAAGCTTTGTTAAAGTGACTGCAGGAACTAAATTGAAGCTGTCTTATATTAACGTGTGTTTGTATTTACTGGTGTAGTTAATCATCTAATTATATGGATCTCCTGGACCTTATTTTTAAACCTCTTCAGGAGGACGGTTATAGAAAACTTTAAAGTTTTGACCCCCAAATAAAGGGCAAACCCAAGTCTGTGCAAGTCCTTTAGGAAGAGTAGAGGCATATATTTAATCCCCCTTAACTTGAGAACATCTTCTTTAGTTCTCCTGCTTACCACTGTTCCCATGTTTTTGCCCAGAATAGACGGTACTTGTCTGTTTGATGGACAGATCAACAAGGGGAGCTTTTTTCTCTCTTACTATAATAATGAGGATTATGATTTACAATATTTGATCCCAGAGCATAGGCAACCATTGGCCTTGATCCTGACTCTGGAGGGAGGAGGATTTGGGGTTTTATTGCTTACTCCTTCTAAGTTATATATAAAACCTTGAAGCTTTTGCACAATTGATATTTATCTGACATAGTGAATTTCCTTTGTCACTGTGATCCTCATTGAGAGCCTCCAATGCAGAGTTCACATGAGATGCCATTATGCTTGTCTATGCTGCAGAAATCAATTAGGTTGTTGGAAAGAGCAGACACACACATTATCCATTCTTTCATATCCAAAATTAGGCATGTTAATATTCTGACATGCTATCAGTGTTTAAATCTCAAAAATGTTTACCCAAAATTGAAAATATAACAGAGGGGAAAGAGAACAACATGCTAGCACATGTAAGTGGATATTCAACTCTATTATAGAGCATTCTGTTGAAAATTTCAATTTAATCCTGCTTTCTCGCCACTTTGGCCTCTCTAGGAGTAAACCTGTGACTCAAATATTGACACTGAGATTCTTCAAGATTCTGATTTCCTCTTTTCTGATGTCATCCCTGCAGCTGTCTTCTATACAGCTTTTCCATTGTTGGGTCTCTTCATGTTCTTTTTAAGCTGGGTGCAATTACAATTTCATTTCTAGTGTATTCCATTTTAAAGTTATGTAAAATCCTTTATTTTTCTTGGTGTGGGAGAAGATGGTTAGCATGAAAATGTCAATGTAGAAAATATGGAAAATAAATGTTCAAAAAACAAAAAAAAAAAAAATATTTTTGCATCCATATTCATTAGGAAAATTGGTCTATAATTTTCTTTCTCTATTTTGACTCTTCCTGGATTAGGTATCAGCACTATATTGGTGTCATAGAAGGAGTTAGATAGAGTTCCATCTTCACCTATTTTTCCAAAGAGATTATATAGATTTAGAACCAAATGTTCTTTAAATGTTTGATAGAATTCACTTGTTAATCGATCTGGCCCTGGAGATTTTAAATTAATGAGTTCAAAAATGGCTTCTTGAATTTCTTTTTCTGAGGTAGAATTATTTAGGTTTTTAATTTCTTCATCATTTAACCTGGGCAACTTATATTTTTTGTAAATATTCATTCATTTCAATTAGATTATCAAATTTATTGATATACAGTTGGGCAAACTTGATCCATATTATTACTTTAATTTCCTCCTCATTTATGGAAAGTACACCTTTTTATCATTTGTGATAATAGTAATTTGGTTTTTATCTTTCTTTTTTTAATCAAATTAAGCAAAGATTCATCTATTTTATTGTTTTTTTTCATAAAACCAACTCTTAGTTCAATTTATTGGTTTCATAGTTTTCTTGATTTTGATTTTATTAATTTCTCCTTTAATTTTTAGAAGTTCTAATTTGATATTTAATTGGGGGGGTTAATTTGTTCTTTCTCTCATTTTTTTAGTTGCCTGCTTAGTTCATTAATTTCTTTTTTCTCAATTTTAAGTTTATTTTTAGTCTCATTTTGTACAAATGTTTTTTTTTACATTAATAAAATATACCTGTTTACAAGTAAACAAAATATCTCTCCCCCCTTGAATATAGATAGACTTTCTTGGGCAAAAAAGTAAAGGGGAGAGAAAAAAATTAAAAAAAAATAGTAATAATTGTAGGTATGGCCAGGTGGCGCAATGGACAAAGCACCAGCCCTGGAGCCACGAGTACCAGAGCCCATATCCAGCCTTGTAAACCCAATAATCACCCAGCCATGTGACATGCAAGCCACCTGATCCCCACTGCCCTGCAAAAACCAAAAAGAAGAAAAAAAAAGACCCAAAATAAAATAAAATAGTAATAATAGTAGGGGTGGCTGGATGGCAGATGCCAGGAGCACCTGGGTCCGAATCCGGCCCCAGACATCCAAAGATCACCCTGCTATGTGGCCCCAGGCAGGCCACCCAGCCCCACTTGCCCTGCACCCTGCCCAAAATAATAACAAAAAATGTGCTTCAGTCTTTGTTCCAACACCATCAACTCTATTGTGAGTAGATCACATTCTTTATAAGTCCATCACAAAAGTTACTTC
The DNA here is from genome assembly GCF_037893015.1 of Macrotis lagotis. Classification (NCBI taxonomy): domain Eukaryota; kingdom Metazoa; phylum Chordata; class Mammalia; order Peramelemorphia; family Peramelidae; genus Macrotis; species Macrotis lagotis. The sequence goes on along the minus strand of NC_133658.1, from coordinate 232,675,074 downwards.
CATATTTTTCCTACGTTGCCATTGCTGATCACAACTCCCTCCTTTCTTATTTCTCCACTACCATGTACTATATTTTCTCTCTCCTTTCACTCTGACTCTGCTGTAGGGTCATTGAGTGATCCCTGGTCCTGGGGCCAAGAAGCCCTGAGCCCCAATACCACCCCTTAGGCCCAGAATCCACCTGGCCCTATGGTCCTGGACTGGCCATCCAATCCCAGCCCCTTGCAGGAAGTAAAAATGAAAATGTGTTATATCTGAGCACTGTCCCCACATGGTCCATCCTCTCCTGCTTTATATACATCCCCACCCCTTCCCTCTGCTCCCCACTGCTTCTTACTCCAGTTGTCTATACCCCATTGAGTAGATTTGCTATTTCCTCTCCTAGCCATCTCTGATGAGAGCAAAGGTTCCCTCATTCCCCCTTGCCTCCACCCTTCCATATCATTGCAATAGCTCATTATAATAAAAAAAAATATTATTATGTGAAATATCTTGGACTATTCCCCCTCTCCTTTTTCTTTCTCCCATTCCATTTCCCTTTTTTTCCCTATTGACTCCATTTTTACACCATATTTTATCTTCGAATTCAGCTTTCTCCTGTGCTTCAACTATAAAATCTCCCTCTACCTGCTCTATTAACTGAGAGGGTTCGTATGAATATTATCAGTATCATTTTTCTATACATGCAGTTCATCCTCGTTAAGTCCCTCATATTTCCCCCCCTCTCCTCCAATCTCCATGCTTCACCTGAGTCCTGTATCTGAAGATCAAACCTTCTGTTCAGCTCTGGCCATTCCAAAAGGAACCTTTGAAATTCCCTTGGTTCACTGAAAGTCCATCTTTTTTCCTAGAAGAGGACATTCAGCCTTGCTGGGTAGTTCATTCTTGGCTGCATTCTAAGCTCTTTTGCCTTTTGGTATATTGTATTCCAAGCCCTACGAGCTTCCAATGTAGTTGCTGCTAAGTCCTGTGTCATCCTGACTGCAGCTCCACGATATTTGAACTGTGTCCTTCTGGCTGCTTGTAATATTTTCTCTTTGACTTGGGAGTTCTGGAACTTGGCTATAATATTCCTGGGGGTTGTTTTTTTGAGATCTCTTTCTCGGGGGGATTGGTGGATTCTTTCCATTTCTATTTTGCCCTCTGCTTCTAGAATATCAGGGCAATTTTCCTGTAGTAATTCTTTGAAAATGATGTCAAGGCTCTTTTCCTGATCATGACTTTCAGGTATTCCAATAATTTTCAAATTATCTTTCCTAAGTCTGTTTTCCATATCAGTTGTTTTTTCAATGAGATATTTCACATTTTCTTCTAATTTTTCATTTTTTTGGTTTTAAAGTATTGATTCCTGATTTCTGGTAAATTCATCAATCTCCCTGAATTCTATTCTTTGTCTGAAGGATTTGTTCTCCTCAGAGAGTTTTCTTATCTTTTTCCATCTGGCCAATTTTGCTTTTTAAAGCATTCTTCTCCTCAATAACTTTTTGAACTGTTTTATCCATTTGACCTAAGATGGTTTTTAGCATGCTGTTTTCTTCAGCATTTTTTTGGATTTCCTTGACTAAGCTGCTGACTTCATTTTCATGTTTTTCCTGCATCTCTCTCCTTTCTTTTCCCAGTTTTTCTTCCATCTCCCTCATTTGATTTTCAAAGTCTTTTTTGAGCTCTATCATAGCCTGAGCCCAATTTCTGTTTTTCTTGGACTCTTTAGATGCAGGAGCTTGTGCTTCTTCATCTTCAGACTTAGTATTTTGATCCTTCTTAGGCTTATTTGCAAAATTCTTCCTCTTGTTTCTTTGCTTGATCATTTTCCCAGCCTAAGCCTGCTTTTGGGGGTGCTTTTGGGTCACTCCCACAAGGGTCTCAGTGTGTGAGGTTCTGTCCTCCCTCCTGGTCTGTGAATGAACATAAGCGCCCCCCTCTGCCACAGGGCAGAGGTGAGGGGGCCCTGTTTTTCTATGGGGGGGCCTAGACTGGGATCAGGATCTGAATGTGGTCAGAGCCCCAGAGTCCTGTTCCAGGGGCAGAGGACAGAGCTGGGCAGTCTCTCTCTCTCTTCACTCCCCATTCTCAGCTCAATGGGCTCATGCCCTTGGGGCTCCTGCTTACCAGCTCTGCCTGCTTCTGTTTCTGGGTCTAGGCTGCCGAAAGACCAAGCTGCTTGCTGTCTGCCCTGAGGGCTGGGCTCCACATGCTCACTCTGGCAGAGGTCCCCTGCTGTTCCCCCACTTTGTGCCGGTGCTCCCCAGGGTGTAGCTCAGGGGACTCCCACGGCTGCTGTAAGCCGCACCTCCCAGCACCCTGGGGCTGCCTCCAGGAGGCTGAAGTTCTTTGGTTCTGGCAGGCCACCCCTCTGGTGGGCCACCCCTCAGACCCCGGGGAGCAAAGCCTTTCTGCTCTTTTCCAAGTTACCTTGAGTAGGAGAACTGCCTCACTGGGTCCCTTTGTGGGTTCTGTCTCTCGAAAGTTTAGTTAGAGTCCTTAGTTTATGAGTTTTTATCAGAGAGCTCCTAAGACTAGATCCCTTCATGTTGCCATCTTTGCTCCACCCCCCCTTCTCAATTTTATTCATGTAATCATTTAAAGATATACTATATCCCTAATAATTGATTTGGCTGTATCCCATAAATTTTGGTATGTTGTATAGTTATTGTTGTCTAGGAGGAAATTATTAATTCTATCAATAATTTTTAATTGATCTACTTATTCTTTAAAATGAGGTTATTTATTTTCCAATTGATTTTAGGTATATCTCTCCATGGCCCATTATTACACATGATTTTTATAGCATTATGGTCTGCAAAGAACATATTCACTATTTCTTTCTGCATTTGATTATGAGGTTTTTATGCCCTAGTACATGGTCAGTTTTTGTGTAGGCAACATGTACTGAAGCACAAAAGAATAATATTCCTTTCTATCCCCATTCAATTTTCTTCAAAAGTCTATCATGTCTAGATTTTCTAACATTTTATTTACCTCCTTAACTTCTTTCATGTTTATTTTATGGTCATATTTATCTAATTCTGAGAGAGGGAGGTTGAGTTCTCTCACCAGTAGAGTTTTGTTGTCTAGGTTTTCCTGTAACTCATTCAGGTCTTCTCTAAGAATTTCGATGCTATACCACTTGGTGCATATATATTTAGTATTGAAATTACTTCACTGTCTGTGGTACCTTTTCAGAGGATATAGTTTCCTTCATTATCTCTTTTAATGAGATCTATTTTAGCAGCTGCTTGGTCTGAGATAAGGATTGCTACCCCTGCCTTTTTCACTTCAACTGAAAAAAAAAATATTCTGCTCCAACCTTTGCCTTTACTCTATATGTATCTATCTGCTTCAAATGAGTTTCTTGTAAGCAGCATATTGTAGGATTCTGGTTTTTAATCTACTGTTATTCACTTATATTATTATATGGGAGAATTTTTATTATTCTTCATGTTATCTTCCCTCTGTTTGTAATTTTTCCCCTTTATCCATATTCCCCAGTATTTTACTTCAGAATACCATCTCCTTCAGTGTGTTTTCCCTCTTACATCTACCCTCCCCTTTCCCTTTGCCCCTTCTACCTTCCCCTTTCCCTTTGCCCCCTCTTCCTTCCCTTCCTTCTATTACTTTCCCTTTTCATCCCCCCTCCTCCTTTCCCTATTTAATATTTTTTTGCAAGGCAATGGGGTTAAGTGGCTTGCCCAAGGCCACACAGCTAGGTAATTATTAAGTGTCTGAGGCTGGATGTGAGCTCAGGTACTCCTGACTCCAGGGCCAGTGCTCTATCCACTGCACCACCTAGCTGCCCCCTCCCCTTTTAATATTTTATGGGTAAATAATTTTCTTAAAATAGCTGAGTGTGTGTATGTTAACTTTAAGCCAAGTCTGATGAAAGTAAGATTCAGGCAGTTCTCACCTCCTCCCTTCTTCACCTCTATTGCATTAGGTCCTTTGTACCTCTTCATGTAATGTTATTTACCCCATTCAATGTCCTCCATCCTCCCATCCCTTCACTGTCAATTGGGATCCCCACCAATCTGCAGCAGAGTGAGGAAAGAGTAGTAGCTGAATAGTAAATGAAGAAATGGGACTCTGACAAGATGAAAATGAGAGTGTGGTTTATTGAGCTGTGCACAAGCTTATATAATGCAAAAACCACAAGATCCCTTCTTTATGTAATCCCCTGAGCACACTGAGTACTACCCTTATTCTCAGGCTGTGCTGTATGTACTAGCATATCAAGTGTGTCATAACCACATAACTCCTTACCTTCTAAGAATATAATATGCTTAGAAAGTAGCTACATAAGCTTCGTGGGATGGAGAACCAAACCAGGAAAAGAGCAGAATCCTTCCATCAAGAGGGTTTATTCATCATGGTCAGAGACCCACTCACCTGTGGTCCTCAACAACTGCCCACCCCTTTTTTAAGAAAATATTGCTTTTAAATTATTCTGAATCACAAACAAGTCATGAGTATCCATTACTTCAGGCTAAGTATATTCTCTCTAATAGAGTTACAATTCTCAAGAGTTGTTAGAATCTTTCTCCCAAGTGGGGATATAACCAGTTTCATCTTATTGGATAGCAGTGTTTTTTTCTTTTCCCTTTTTTTATCTTTTTGTGTTTCTCTTGAGCCTCTTGTTTGAAATACAAATTTTCTATTTAGTTCTGGTCTTTTCATCAGGAAAAGTCTCCTATTTTGTTAAATGCCCATCTTTTCCCTTGAAGGAGAAGGCTCAGTTTTGCTGAATGGTGAGTTCTTGGCTGTATTCCAAGTTCCCTTGCTCTTCACAATATCAGATTCCAGGCCTTTTGATCCTTTGTTGCTGATACAGCCATGTCCTGTGTAATCCTTACTGTGTCTCTTTGGTATTTAAATTGTTTCTTTCTGGCTGTTTGCAGAATTTTCTCTTTTATCTGAAATTTGGCCACAATGTTTCTTGGTATTTTCATTTGGGGACCACTTTTATGAGGGGAACAATGTATTCTTTCAATAACTATTTTGCCCTCTGGTTCCATGATTTCAGGGCAGTTTTCCTTTACTATTTCCTTAAGGAAAGTTCCAGGCTTATGTAACCTCATATTTTCAGGAAACCCTATGATTCCTAGGTTGTCTCTTCTGGATCTATTTTCTAGGTCAGTTTTATTGCCAAAGAGGTATTTTTATGTTTTCTTCTATTTGTTGGTTTTATTTAACAGATTCTTGTTGTCTCATGAAGTCATTAGTTTCAAAGGATTCCATTATTTTTTGTAGAGAAGAATATTCTTCATTCACCTTTGCAAACTCCTTTTCGAAGGAGTTTTCCATTTGCCCTATTGTGATTTTGAGAGAATTATTTTCATTTTGTACTTGTCCAATTGTATTTTCCAAGAATTGATTTTCTTGGTGCAAAGAATTAATTTTCTCTTGCAAGGTGTTAATTTTCCTTGGGTATCTTTTCCCAATTTTTCCAATTAATTTTTTAAAATTATTTTTAGTGGGGGAGGAGCCAAGATGGTGACAAGAAAGGATCCAGTCTTAGGTGCTCTCTGATAAAACTTCTAAACTAAGGACTCTAACAAAATTTTCGAGAGACAGAACCCACAAAGGGACCAAGAGAGGCAGTTCTCCTCCTCAAGGTAACCTGGAAAACAGCAGAAAGGCTCTGCTCCCTGGGGTCAGAGGGGTGTCCCACCAGAGGGATGGCCCACCAGAGCAAAAGAACTCCAGACTCCTGGAGGCAGCCCCAGGGCACAGGGAGCCCCAGCTCACAGCACCGGGGGAGTATCCTGAGCTACAACCCCAGGGAGCACTGGGGACAAAGTGGGGGAACAGCGGGGGGACCTCTGCCAGATCATGTGGAGCCCAGCCCTCAGGGCACACAATGATCAGCATGGTCTTTTGGCAGCCCAGGTCCAGAAACAGAAGCAGGTGAGCCTGTAAGCAGGAGGCTCCAGGGCATGAGCCAATTGAGCTGAGGGAGGGGAGTGAAGAGAGACTGCAGAGCTCTGTCCTCTGCCTCTGGAACAGGACTCTGGGGCTCTGACCACATTCAGATCCTGATCGCAGTCTAGGCCCCCCAATAGAACAGCAGGGGCCCCCATTTCAGCCCCGTGGCAGAGGGGGGCACTTATGGTCAGTCACAGACCAGGAGGGAGGACAGAGCCTCACACACTGAGACCCTTGTGGGAGTGTCCCAAAAGCTCAGGAAGCACCCCAAACCCAGGCCCAGGCTGAGAAAATGAGCAAGCAGAGAAATAAGAGGAACACCATTGAGAAATGTTTTGCAAATGAGCCCAAGAAGGATCAAAATACTCAGTCTGAAGATGAGGAAGCACAAGCTCCTGCATCTAAAGACTCCAAGAAAAACAGAAATTGGGCTCAGGCTATGATAGAGATCAAAAAAGACTTTGAAAATCACATGAGGAAGTTAGAAGAAAAACTGGGAAAAGAAAGGAGAGAGATGCAGGAAAAACATCAAAATGAAGTCAGCAGCTTAGTCAAGGAAATCCAAAAAAAAATGCTGAAGAAAAGTAGCATGCTAAAAACCAGCTTAGGTCAAATGGATAGAACAGTTTCAAAAAGTTATTAAGGCAAAGAATGTTTTAAAAAGCAAAATTGGCCAGATGGAAAAAGAGATAAGAAAACTCTCTGAGGAGAACAAATCCATCAGACAAAGAATAGAATTCAGGGAGATTGATGAATTTACCAGAAATCAGGAATCAATACTTCAAAACCAAAAAAATGAAAAATTAAAAGAAAATGTGAAATATCTCATTGAAAAAACAACTGATATGGAAAACAGACTTAGGAAAGATAATTTGAAAATTATTGGAATACCTGAAAGTCATGTTCAGGAAAAGAGCCTTGACATCATTTTCATAGAATTACTACAGGAAAATTGCCCTGATATTCTAGAAGCAGAGGGCAAAGTAGAAATGGAGAGAATCCACCGATCCCCCCAAGAAAGAGATCCCAAAAAAACAATCCCTAGGAATATTATAGCCAAGTTCCAGAACTCCCAAGTCAAAGAGAAAATATAACAAGCAGCCAGAAGGACACAGTTAAAATACTGTGGAGCTGCAGTCAGGATCACACAGGACTTAGCAGCAACTATGCTGGAAGCTCGTAGGGCTTGGAATATAATATACCGGAAGGCAAAATTGCTTAGAATGCAGCCAGGAATGAACTACCCAATAAGCCTGAATGTCCCTCTTCCAGGGAAAAAGATGGACTTTCAATGAACCAGGGGAATTTCAAATGTTCCTTTTGGAATGGCCAGAGCTAAACAGAAGGTTTGATCTTCAGATACAGGACTAGGCTGAAGCATAGAGAGTGGAGAAGGTGAAAATATGAGGGATTTAATGATGATGAACTGCATGTATTCCTGCATAGAAAAATGACACTGATAATACTCATATGAACCTTCTCAGTTAATAAAGCAGGTAGAGGGAGCTTTTATAGTTGAAGCACAGGAGAAAGCTGAATTCAAAGATAAAATATGGTTTAAAAATGGAGTCAGAAAAAAGGGAATTGTAATGGGAGAAAGAAAAAGGAGAGGGGGAATAGGCCAAGATATTTCATATAATAAGATTTTTCTTTATTACAATGAGCTATTGCAATGATATGGAAAGGGGGAGACAAAGGGGAATGAGGGAACCTTTGCTCTCATCAGAGGTGGCTTGGAGAGGAAACAGCATATATACTCAATGGGGTATAAACATCTGGATTAAGAAGGAGTGGGGAGCAGGGGGAAGGGGTGGGGATGTGAATAAAGGAAGAGAGTATGGACCATGGGTGGAGAGTGGTCATATATAACACATTTTCTTTTTTACTTCTTGCAAGGGGCTGGGATTGGAAGGCCTGTCCAGGACCATAGGGCCATGTGAATGGTAGGCCTAAAGGGTGGTATGGGGGCTCAGGGCCTCTTAGCCGCAGGGCCAGGGATCTGTCTGCTGCACCACTCAGCTAGGCTACAGCAGAGTAAAAGTCAAAGGAGAGAGATAATATAGTACATGGTAGTGGAGAAATAAGAAAGGAGGGAATTCCGATCAGCAATGGCAACACTGGAAAAATATGGAAGTAACTTTTGCGATGGACTTACCATAAACAATGTGATCCACCCATGACAGAGTTGTTGGTGTTGGAACAAAGACTGAGCACATTTATTATTATTATTATTATTATTATTGTTATTTGGGGGTGGGTGCAGGGCAAATGGTTCTGGGTGGCCTGCCTGGAGATGCATAGCAGGATGATCATTGGTTGTGTGAGGCCAGATTTGGACCTGGGTGCTCCTGGCTCAAGGGCCAATGCTCTGTACGCCACCCAGCCACCCCTACTATTATTACTATTTTATTTTATTTGGGGTCTTTTTTTTTCTTCTTTTTGGTTTTTGCAGGGCAGTGGGGATAGGGTGGCTTGCATGTCACATGGCTGGGTGATTGTTGGGTCTATGGGGCTGGATGTGGGCTCAGGTGCTCGTCGCTCCAGGGCTGGTGCTTCATCCATTGTGCCACCTGGAAATACCTACAATTATTACTATTATTTTTTTTATTTTAATTTTTTCCCTTTTACTTTATCACTCAAGGAAGTCTATATTTATGGGGGGAGGGGGTATTTCATTTACTCTCAAACAAGAATATTTTATTAATGTAAAAAACATTTGTACAAAATGAGAATAAAAAAATAATAATAAAAAGTAGTTTATATAGACAGAGGGCATGAGTGTGAGTCAACCATGATGGATTGATATTAAAAAGTTAAGGAATGTTTAAGAGGGATAGGTTTAGAAAAAGGAGAGGGGGAAAAAAGAACTATGAAGAAAATTATCTCACAAAATAGTACATATGAAAAACTTTTATAGTAGAAGGGGAAATGGGAGCAGGAGTAGTGAATAACACTTGAACCTCACTGTCATCAAACTTAGTTCAAAAATAGATAAAATACACACCCAATTTGGGGTTGAAACCTATCTTATCCAACATGGAACTACTTTGTCCAACTAAATGCCAATAAATGTAATGAACTAAGTGGAATGGATAAATACGTACAACAATATAAATGAAACAGATTACCCAAAGAGCCAAAGAGTAAATAGAATGCCTAAATAATCTCACTTTAGAAAAAGAAATTGTATAAACCATAAGAATTCAAAGGTGAATTCTACCAAACATTTAAAGAACAATTAATTCCAATATTATATAAACTATGTGGAAAAATATGTAAAGAAAGAGTTGTATCAAATTCCTTTTATGAAACAGATGTGGTTTCATTCCCTAAACCAGTGTAGGGTCCCTTTTGGTGAAAACCATAATAATGTGGACCCCTCAAAGCAGTGAAAGTCATGATGTGGGTTTCATAGCAAAAGTTTCTATCAATGAAAGTCATAATAATATGGAATCACTAACAGTAAAAGTTTATCACAATGTGAACTAAGATAAATAAACGTCAAAAAATAGCAAAAAAACAATACACTGACTGGAGCATAACATAAATCATGAATATAAGGCCTTGTATGACCTGGTTCTCCAGTCAAAAAAGCACTGATATGCTACTCAGTTGCTGAGTATAGAATAGAGTACATCCCACAGTGTCAGCCTACACCTCCTTCCTTTTTCTTATTTGTATGATTACCATGAGAATTTTGGAGGTGTTTGTGGGAATTACAATAGTTGTCTTGACTGCCTAGATTGCCCTGAAGTGAGTATCACACTTTGATTATTAAGCTATTTAAATAATCAATCTGTAGATCTCTAATTTTTTTCTTCAGAATCAGACTGGACCCCTTGTTTGGGGAGAGGGGAAGACTTGATATCTCTCTATGGGACATTTTTAGGCAAGATAGCCATAAAGAGGAAATAATGGAAAAAGAAAACTGTAGACTCATTTCCTTAATGAATAGTAATTAAAACACTTAAAATAAATGTTAAAATAAAATATTAGCAAATTATCACCAAAAAACATACACTATGGTCAGGTGAGATTTGTACTAGAAATGCAAGACTGGATCAATATTAGGAAAACTATCAGCAAAACTGACTAAATCAATTATAAAACCACTAAAATATATATGACTATCTCAATAGACACAGAAAAAGCTTTTGACTAAATATCCTATTAAAAACACTAGAAAACAGAGGACTAAATAGAGCTTTACTTAAAATGATAAGCAATTATCAATCTAAAACCATCAGTAAGCATTATTTATAATGGAGATAACCTAGAAGCCTTCACAATAAGATTAAGGGTGAAGCCAAGATGTTTGTTATTGGTGCAGCTATGTGGCGTAGTGGATAGGGCACTAGCCCTGGAGTCAGGCCTTGAGTTAAAATCCAGCCTCAGAGACTTCAATATTTACTTAAATTGTGTGACCTTAAACAAGTTACTTAACCCCATTACTTTGTAAAAAAAAAAGTTCATTATTACAATTATTATTCAATCTTTCACAAAAATGCTGACTATAGAAATAAGAGAAGAAAAAGAAATTGAGGAAATTATGATAGGCAATGAGGAAACAAAATTGTCACTCTTGGACAATGATATGATGTTATTCTTAGAAAATCCTTCATAATCAATTAAAAAACTAATTGGAATAAGAATTTTAGCAAAGTTGCAGAATACAAGATGGATGTACATAAGTCATAAGCACTTCCATATATTATCAATAAAGTCCAGCAGAAAAAGAAAAATTTCACTTAAAATAACTTGAGGACAATGATTATGATGTTCTTCCTTCATTCTCAAAGAAGATCATGACATCAGGAGAAGTGATTCCAAAACTAGCATATGAATTGAATTTGAGTGAGGGGGGTGCTCACCAGTCTCACTTTCTTCTTCCAGTACCATCTGGATCCAGTGACCAGATATGAATCAGGATGACTGGAGATGACACTAGATCCTAGGAAATCAGGGTTAAGAGAAGGTCACATAACTAATTAGTGTCAAGAGGTTTGAAGCCAGATTTGAACTCCCATCCTCCGACTTCAAGGTCACTGCTCTATCCTCTATGCTACCTAGCTGCCCCAACTTCAAACTACATAAAATATTTGGAAGCCAACCTGCCAAGACAATCCCAAGAGCTATATGAACATAATTATAAAATCCTTTTCACTCAAAGACAGATTTACACAATTTCTTACTTTTTTTTTTTGTAAGGCAAATAGGGTTAAGTGGCTTGCCCAAGGCCACACAGCTAAGTAATTATTAAGTGTCTGAGACCAGATTTGAACCCAGGTACTCCTGACTCCAGGGCCGGTGCTTTATCCACTGCACCACCTAGCCACCCCCCACTGCGCCACCTAGCTGCCCCAATTTCTTACTTTTTTAAAAAATATTTTTACTTATTTGTTTTTCCAACAATGTCCAACAGTAGTTTTCACCAATCATTTTTAAAAAAGGTTTTGAGTTTTATATTTTTCTCCCTCCCTCCCTTCCTTCCTCTATCGCCCAAACAGAAAGCAATCCAATATAGACTACAAGTGTAATTATGTTAGAAATAGATCCATATTAATCATGTTATGAAAGAATCAAATCTAGATGGGAGAGAAAAAATTAATGAAAAAATAATGGAATCACATATAAGTTAACTTTTAAAAACTGAAGATAGTAAACGTTAAGTCTGCATTAAAACTCCACAGTTCCTTCTCTGAATATAGATTGTATTTTTCCATCCCCATTCTTTTAGAATTGTCTTGGATTATTGTACTGCTGAAATGAATGAGTACATCATAGTTGATCATATCCCAGTGCTGTTGTTAGTATGGATAATGTTCTGGTTCTAATCATTCCACTTAATATCAATTCAAATAAGTCTTTCCAGACCTCTCTTGAAGTCCCATTCCTCATGATTTCTTATAGAACAAAACTATTCCATTGCATTCATATAGCAAATAATTTGTTCAGTCATTCTCCAATTGGTAAGCATCCCATCAATCTCCAATTCCTTGCAGACTTGCTATATCATGGAGCACAATAAAGAGTTAGTAATTATAACTTTGTATGTGAATGGGATGAACTCTCCCTTAAAACATAAGCAAATAGCAGAGTGGATTAAAAAACAGAATCCTAAAATATGCTGCATACAAGAAACTCATTTGAAGCAGAGAGATACATATAAAGTAAAGGTAACAAGTCAGAGCAAAATACATTTTGCTTCAACTGAAGTGAAAAAAGCAGGGCTAGCAATCCTTCTCTCAGACAAAGCAGCTGCAAAAATAGATAGAATTAAGAAAAGAGATAAAGAAGAAAACTATTTGCTCCTAAAAGGTACCATAGACAATAAAGCGATTTCAATATTGAATATGTATGCACCCAATTGGATAGCATCCAAATTCTTAGAGGAGAAGTTGAAAGAACTACAGGAAGACATAGACAGCAAAACTCTACTAGTGGGAAAACTCAACTTCCCACTCTCAGATTTAGATAAATCTAATCATAAAATAAATAAGAAAGAAGTTGAGGAGATAGATTGTTAGGAAAAACTAGATATGATAGACTTATGAAGGAAACTGAATGGGGATAGAAAGGAATATACCTTTTTCTCTGCAGTACATGGCAATTATACAAAAATTGACCATGTACTAGGACATAAAAACCTAATGATCAACAGCAGAAAGGCAGAAATAGTGAATACATCTTTCTCAGCTCACAATGCAATGTTGGGCCAGGGAGATATAGACCCAGAATTAATTGGAAACTGAATAAACTCATTTTAAAAATGAGTGTATCAAACAGCAAATTAAAGGAAAAATTAATGATTTTATCCTAGATAATGACAGTAATGAAACAACATACCAAAACCTATGGGATTCACTCAAAGTGGCTGTCAAGGGATATATTATATATTTAAATGCTTATGTGAATGAATTAGAGAAAGAGGAAATCAATGAACTAAATATGAAACTAAAAAAAATTAGAGATAGAACAAATTAAAATCCCCAATTAAATACCAAATTAGAAATTCTAAAAATTAAAGGAGAAATTAATAAAATTGAAAGTAAAAAAAACTATTGAATTAATAAATAAAACAAATATTTGGTTTTATGGGAAAAATAATAAAATTGATAAACCTTTGGTAAATTTGATTTTAAAAAAAGAAGAAAACCAAATTTGCTAGTATCATAAATGGAAAAAGTGAACTCACCACCAGTGAGGAGGAAATTAAAGTAATAATTCAGGAATTATTTTGCCCAAATCTATGCCAATAAATTTGACAATATAAGTAAAATGGACGAATATTTACAAAAATATAAGTTGCCAAGGTTAAATGAAGAGGAGATTATATACTTAAATAATCCTTTCTCAGAAACATAAATTCAACAAACCATCATTGAACTCCCTAAGAAAAAATCTCCAGGGCCTGATGGATTCACAAGTGAATTCTATCAAACATTTAAGGAACAATTGTTTCCAATTCTATATAAACTCTTTGGGAAAATGGGGGAAGACAGAACTCTGCCTAACTCTTTCTATGAAACTAATATGGTGCTGATACCTAAACCAGGAAGAATTAAAACAGAGAAAGAAAATTATAGACCTATCTCCCTGATGAATATAGATGCAAAAATCTTAAATAAAATCTTAGCAAAATGATTACAATTTATCACTAGGATAATACATTTTGACCAAGTAGGATTCATCCCACGAATGCAGGGTTGATTCAATATAAGGAAAACTGTTAGTATAATTAATTATATCAACAACAAACCTATAAAAATGTATGATTATATCAATAGAAGTTACAAAAGCTTTTGACAAAATACAGCACCCATTCCTACTAAAAACACTAGAGAGTATAGGAATAAATGGACTTTTCCTTAGAATAATAAACAGTATCTATCTGAAACCATCAATAAGCATTATATTCAATGGGAAGAGGCTTGAGGCATTCCCAATAAGATCAGAGGTGAAACAAGGATGCCCATTATCACCACTACTATTCAATATCATATTAGAAATATTAGCTTCATCAATTAGAGAAGGAAAAAGAAATTCAAATAATTAGAATTGGGAAGGAAGAGACACAACTCTCACTCTTTGCAGATGACATGATGGTATACCTAGAGAATCCCAAGAAATCATTCAAAAAACTACTGGAAACAATTAGCAATTTTAGCAAAGTTGGATTATTGTACTGCTGAAATGAATGAGTACATCATAGTTGATCATACCCCAGTGCTGTTGTTAGTATGGATAATGTTCTGGTATAAAATAAATATAAAATAAACCCTCATAAATCCTCAACTTTTCTATATATGTCTAGCAAGATACAGCAGGAAGAGCTAGAAAGAGAAATTCCATTCAAAGTAACCTCAGATAATATAAAATACCTGGGAGTCTATTTGCCAAGGCAAACTCATAAACTTTTTGAAAAAAATATAAAACAGTTCTCACACAAATTAAATCAGATTTAAATAACTGGGCAAACATCAACTGCTCATGGATAGGTCAAGCTAATATAATAAAAATGGCAGTTCTACCAAAACTAAACTACTTGTTTAGCACCCTACCAATCAAAATTCCAAAACATTACTTGAATGAGTTAGAAAAAGTTATAAGTAAATTCATATGAAGAAATAAAAAGTCAAGCATTTCCATGGATTTAATGAAAAAAATATGCAAAAGAAGGTGGCTTAGCTCTACCTGATTTACAATTATATTATAAAGCATCAGTCATCAAAACTGTCTAGTATTTCCTAAGAAATAGAGTGGTGGATCAGTGGAATAGACTAGGTGTAATAGAAAGAAACAATTATAGCAATCTACTGTTTGATAAATCTGAAGAGTCCAGCTATTGGGATAAAAATTCTCTTCGATAAAAACTGCTGGGAAAATTGGAAGTTAGTATGAAGAAACTTAGATTAGATCAACACATTACACCCTATACCAAGATAAGAACCAAATGGATACAAGATTTAGACATAAAAAGCAATACTATAAGCAAACTGGAAGATTAAGGACTAGTTTACCTGTCAGATGTATGGAAAGGGAAGCAGTTTATGACAAAGGAAGAGATGGGGAACATTACTAAGAATAAACTAGATGATTTTGATTACATTAAATTAAAAAGGTTTCGCACAGACAAAACCACTCTAACCAAGATCAAAAGAAATGTAGTAAACTGGGAAACAACCTTTAAAACTAATGTTTCTAACAAAGGATTCATTTCTAAAATATACAGAGAACTGAGTAAAATTTTTTTTTTACAAAAAGCCATTCCCCAATTGACAAATGGTCAAAGGATATGCAAAAGGCAATTTACACAGATGAGGAGATGAAAGCAACACATATTCATATGAAAAATTGCTCTAAATCATTACTTATTGGAGAAATGCAAATTAAAACTTCCCTGAGGAACCACCTCACACCTTTCAGACTGGCCAATATGACCAGAAAGGACAACGATCAATGTTGGAAGTGATGCATGAAATCTGGGGCACTATTACATTGTTGGTGGAGCTATGAACTCATCAAACTTTTCTGGAGAGAATTTGGAACTACACCCAAAGGGCAACAAAAATGTGCATACTCTTTGATCCAGTAATACCACTACTGGGCCTATACCCTGAAGAGATGATGAAAAGGGGTAAAAACATCACTTGTACAAAAATATTCATAGAAGCCCTGTTTGTGGTGGCAAAGAATTGGAAATCAACTAAATGTCCTTTTGTTGGGGAATGGCTTAGCAAACTGTAGTATAAGTATGTCTTGGAACACTATTATTCTATTAGAAACCTGGAGAGATGGGAATTCAGGGAAGCCTGGAGGGTTTTACATGAACTGATGCTGAGTGAGATGAGCAGAACCAGAAAAACACTGTACACCCTAACAGCAACATGGGGGCGATGATCAACCTTGATGGACTCTCTCATTCCATCAGTGCAATAATCAAGGACAATTTGGGACTGTCTGCAATGGAGAATACCATCTGTATCCAGAGAAAGAACTGTGGAGTTTGAACAAAGACAAAGGATTATTTCCTTTAATTTATAAAAAAAAAAAAAAAACCCTGATATCTTATTGTCTGATCTTGCTATCTCTTATACTTTATGTTTCTTCCTTAAGGATATGATTTCTCTCTCATCACATTCAATTTGGAACAATGTATGCCATGGAAACAATGTAAAGACTGGCAAATTGCCTTCTGTGGGGGATGGGGGGAAGTAAGATTAGGGGAAAAATTATAAAACTCAAAATAAAGGAAATCTTTATAAAGAAAAGAAAAAAGAAAAAAGACTTGTCATGAATATTTTTATACATGTGGGTTTTTAACTCTTTTTGTAATCTCTTGGGGGTATTGTGGGAACAAAGAATATGTACATTTTTAATTGTCCTCTAGGTATAATTTGGATCAGTTTACAAATATACTAACAATGCATTAGTGTCCCAGTTTTGTCACATCCCATCCAATACTGATCATTTTACTTTTTAGTTATAATGGCCAATCTGATAGGTGTGAGTTGGTACCTCAAAGTTGTTTTAATTTGCATTTCTCTTATCAATAATGATTTTGAACAATTTTTATATGAGTAGAGATAGCTTTAATTTCTTAATCCTAGAATTGCCTTTCCCTAACCCTTGATCAATTATTATTCGGGAAAATGACAGGTTTTCTTATAGATTCAATTCTCTATATATTTTGGAAATGAGTCCTTTGTCAGAAACAGTAGTTGAAATTGTTTTCCCCCAATTCCATGAATTCCTTTTAATTTTGGTTGCATTGGTTTTGTTTGAGCAAAATTTTTTCAATTTAATGTGATCAAAATTATTCATTTTGCCTTTTATGTTCTCTATCTCTTCTTTGATCATAAACTTTTCTTCTTTCCATAGATCTGATAGATAAACTATTCCTTGTTTTTCTAATTGACATGATATTCCCTTTTATCTCTTAATCCTGTGCCCATTTTGACCTTATCTTGGTATAGGGTATGAGATGTTGGATGCCTAATTTTGGCCATGCTATCTACAAGTTTTCCCAGCAGATTTTAGACAAAGAGTGAGTTCTTATTCCAGAAACTGGAATCTCTGGGTTTATCAAACAGCATAGTATTACAATCATTTACTACTGTTTCATTTACACTTAGTCTATTCCATTGATCCACCATTCTTATTTCTTAGCCAGTACCAAACAGTTTTGATAACTGATGCTTTATATTACAGTTTTATATCAGTATGATGAGGCTTCTTTCCTTTGCATATTTTTCATTAATTCCCTTAATATTCTTGACCTTTTGTTCCTCCATATCAATTTAGTTACTATTTTTCTAATTCAATAGAGAAATTTGTTGGAAGTTTGATTAGTATGGCACTGAATAAGTGATTTAATTTAGGTAGAATTGTCATTTTAATTATATGTTTGGCCTACTCACAAGCAATTCATATTTGCGTAGTATTTAGATCTCATTTTATTTGTGTGAATAGTGTTTTATAGTTATTTTCATATAATTTCTGAGTCTGCCTTAGCAAATAGACTCCCAAGTATTTTATGTTGTCTAATAGAATTTTTCTATCTCTTGCTGCTGTATCTTACTAGTATTTAGAAATACTGGTAATTTTGTGGGATTATTTTATATTCTACAACTTTGCTAAAGTTGTTAATTTTTTCAAGTAGATTTTTAGATGATTTTTCAAGGGTTTTCTAAGTATACTATCATATCATCTACAAAGAATGAGAGTTTTGGGGCAGCTAGGTGGCACAGTGGATAGAGCACTGGCCCTGGAGTCAGAAGTACCTGAGTTCAAATCCAGCCTCAGACACTTAATAATTACCTAATTGTGTGGCTTTGGGCAAGCCACTTAACCCCATTTGCCTTGCAAAAGAAAAAAAAAGAATGAGAGTTTTGTTTCTTCATTATATATGCTAATTCCTTCAATTTCTTTTTCTTCTCCTCTTGCAAATCTCTACATTTCTAATGCAATACTGAATAATAGGTCATAATGGACATCCTTCACCCATGATCTTATTGAGAATGCTTCTTGCTTCTCCCTATTGCATATAATGCTTGTTGCTGGTTTTAGATAGATACTACTTAATGTTTTTAGGAACACCCAATTTTTTCCTATGCTCCCTAGTGTTTGAATAGTGATAGGTGTTGGAGTTTGCCAAAATCTTTTTCAGCTTAAATTAAAATAATATTGATTTATTAAGTTTGTTATTGATATGATCAAATGTGCTGATAGTTATCCTAATATTGAACCATCCCTATACTACTAGTGTAAATCCTATTTGTTCATTGTATATTATTCCAGTGATAACTTGTTGTAATATATCTGCTAATATTTTATTTAAATTTTTTTAATCCATATTTATAGGGAAATTGGTCTATAATTTGTTTTCTTCTGTTCTCACTCTTTCTGGTTTAGGGAACAGCATTATACTGGTGTCATAGAAGGAATTTGACCTCTTCATCTATTTTTCCCAATAGTTTATATAGAATTGGAACTAATTTTTCCTTGAAAGTTTGGTAGAATTCACTTGGGAATTCATCTGCCCTGGAGATTTTATCTTAGGGAATTCATTTGATGGCTTGTTCAAATTCTTTTTCTGAGATGGTATTATTTAAATATTTAATTTCCTCTTCTTTTAATCTGGGCAGTTTATATTTTTGTAGATATTCTTCCATTTCATTTAGATTGTCAAATTTATTGGCATACAGTTGGGCAAAATAAAAGACTAATAATCTAAAATTTGATCAACCCCAAGATCCAAACTTTTGGGACAATAACTCAATCTTTGATAAAAATTGCTGGGAAAACTGGAAAGCAGTTTGACAGAAACTAGTTATAGACCTACTTTTCATACTATATACTAAGAAATGGTCAAAATGGGCACAAGATTTAGGCATAAAGAGTAATAATATAAGCCAATAAGGGAAATATTTTTTTAACCTCTCGTATCAATGTATAAGGAAAAATTTGGACTAAAAATAAAAGATATATATAGAGAGAGGTTCATGGAGGAATAAAATGGATAATTTTGCTACATTAAATTCAAAATGTTTTAACAAGAGCAATGTAGACAAGGCTAGAAGGAAAGGAGGAGGGGCTGCTAGGTAGTGCAGTGGATAAAGTACCAGCCCTGGAGTCAGGAGGACCTGAGTTCAAATCCAGCCTCAGATTTATGACCCAGCTTAATAATTATGTAGCTGGGTGACCTTGGGCAAGTCACTTAACCCTATTGCCTTAAATAGCTTTTTTAAAAAAAAAAAAAGAATGAAAGCAGGAAACAGGTATGTTTATGTGTTAGGGGATTTTATAGCAAGTGTCTCTTATAAGGGAATCATTTCTAAATATAGAGGTAATGGAGTAATATTTATAAAAATACATTTCTTTCCCTGTTAATAAGTTGTTCAATGAACATGATCAGGCAATTTCAGCAGAAGAAATCAGTAGTAATACAAAAAATGGTGTAAATCATTATTAATTAGATAAACACAAGTTAAAATACTACCTCAAACTTCTCAGGTTGAATAATTGGACAGGAAAAAAAGAAAACAAAAAATGTTAGAGGGGATGTGGAAAATTGAGACATTAATGCATCATTGGTGGAGTTATAAACTAATTCAAACATTCTGGAGAGCAATAAAGTCCCCAAGGGCTATAAAGGTGTATACCCATTAGCATCCACTCTGTTAGTTGGGGGGGGGTGAAAAGAGGAGAGAAGTGGGGGGGGGGGGGGGGCTGAAGAGAGGAGAGAAGTGTGACTGCTGATGAATGTGAAAAGTTTTATGAAGTAAGTAGAAGAGGAAAATGCATACTGAAAAGAGAAACAATGCACCAAAGGAACTTAATCATCTAAAAAATACTTAAAATAGATGGTGATTTTTGTTGTTGTTGTTTTTGATGGGGCAATGGGGTTAAGTGGCTTCCCCAAGGTCACACAGCTAGTAAGTATCAAATGTCTGAGATTCAATTTGAACCCATGTCCTCCTGACTTCAGAGCCTGTGCTCTATTCATTGCACCACCCAGCTGTCCAAATGGTGATGTTTTAATGGAAGGGGTAAAAGACAGTGAAAATGGTTAGATGGCTCAGGGGATGGGGTGGGCAAGAATCAGTGGGGGGGGCTGTTCATTTATCAGTGAAGAAAGCACAAGGTTCTCTGACTCAGGAATGTAAGTCTATACATTTTAATTCACAAGCTACTGTAAAAAAATTACAAGTTAATTCACATAATTCTTTAGGGAGGCACAAAGGTAAAGAAAATGAGTTTCAATAGCGGCAGAGAATTTAAAGAAAATAAGGAGCATCAGATGTAGTTTCAACAGAAACCAAAAGAGAGGTAGAAGGGGAGTGCATGAAGAAGAGAAGTACAGTTACAAATTAGTAGCTGTGCTGTCAGCATAGATCAGCTGAAATTAGCAGATTGAAGAGGGAAAGATGAGAGTTTTATTTTTATTTTTTATTGGTTTGTTTTTGAATTTTTCAAGGCAATGGAATTAAGTGACTTGCTCAAGGTCACACGCAGCTAAGTAAGTATTAAGTGGCTAAGGATTGATTTGAATTCAGGTCCTCCTGACTCCAGGGCTGGTTCTCTATCCACTGTGTCACCTAGCTGTCCCCCAAAGATGGAATTTTCAAGAAATTCTTGGGGAGAAGCTAGAGGAGGGGTAAGGGCAATACCATGTAGAGTCTAAGGAGAGGCTTAATGCATGATATAAGATAGTTTCACTGGCATTTTTGGAGAGCTTTAGGGTTGTAGTTTAAACCCTAGGAATTTATAGCACCTTAACTGAAGGAGTCAATTTGACTGGGAATTAGAGTTTTTGTTTAACATTAAGAATTTATGATGTATTACCATGGGAAAAAATGGTGATGCTAGTTTAGATAAGGAAGGCTTAATGATTTTAAAGATTAACTGTTTTAATTGCTCTAAATCATTATTGATTAGAGAAATGCAAATTAAAACATCTCTGAGGTACCACCTCATACATATCATATTGGTCAGTATGACTAGAAAGAAAAATTATCAATGTTGGAGGGGATGTGGGAAAACTAGGACATTAATTCATTGTTGGTGGAGTTGTGAACTGATACAACCTTTCTGGAGAGCAATTTGGAATTATGTCCAAAGGACAATAAAAATATGCATTCCCTTTGATCCAGAAATACCACTACTGGGTCTCTCTCCTGAAGATATCATCAAAAGGAGTAAAAATCCCACTTAAACAAAAATATTCATAGCAGTTCTGTTTGTGGTGGCAAAAAAATTGACAATTAAAGGGATACCCATCACTTGGAGAATGGCTGAACAAGTTTAGGTATATGAACATTATGGTTGTATACTAACAAAATCAAACTTCAAAAATATAAAATAATCAAGCTATCTGAAGATTGGATAGTGCCGGGTTTTTATTTACAACGCCGGCTTCTTTATGCTAGTCCGTCCTCTTACTCACCAGTCCAACGCGTGGTGAGTCTTCGGGGTACCTCCGGCCCCCACTCTTTGATGGGGGAAGAACCAGACAGAGCGCCTGAGGTGGGTAATCAGTCTTTATTCTTCTGTGATCACATTCCCGCTCCCCCCCACCTCTCAGCAGACACTTTTATCCCCTCTGTCCTCCCTCCCATGAACTCTTACCCAATGAGGGGCCGAGTTCTGTAACATTCCCTTATAAGGTGATTATGTTTCCCCCCTCTAAGCGACCGCCAAGCCTCTTCCCCCCGCCCCCAACATCTCCCCCTTTCTGTTTTACAAGGTTATCACTTGGTGTGACCTTAAGCGGTGCTGAGGTTAGCCTTAAGCGGTGTCATTTCTACTGGCCTCTGATAGCCGGGGGCGAGGAACCCTGTCTTAGGTCATCTCCTTCAACCCAGGACCTTGCCCGTCCTAGGCGCCCGACACCCTCAGGGCCTATCTTAGGTGGCTGGGTCAGGAGAAGTTGCCCGTCTTGGGGTTTACCTCGTCTTACCCCTAGGTGTCACATGTCATGCATGGCGGCTAGCCAGACTTGGGGATCCTCCCCCGTCTCCATGGCCATGAAGGCTTTCTGAGTAAGAAGCATATAGCCCCTCTGTCGCCTAGCTAGGCGGCAGAAACAGACAACAAGTAGGGTGATTCCCAGAATCAGCGTCCTTGTTCACCCTCAAGGGGGTATCCTCCCGCCATCTGGCAATCCCTCCATGGTATGGGATCCTCGATGTCTTCCCCTGTGGCCACACATGAGGGGCCCCACCGAGGCAGAAGGGAGCCCCATCGATGTATTGGTCACTAGCAGGCGAGGGTAGATCGGGGAGTTCCGTGCTACCGGAAGGGGAGAGGGAATAACTCGGAGTATTCCCCATGTCGGATTTCCTTCAGATGGAGCACCTCCAAGGATCCCTACGATGATCAGAAGGCCTGAAAAAGAAAGAAATTCCTCTCACCCCGTAGGGTTGGGCATTAATCAAGGTCTCTTATCTTGTAAACAGGGAGCCATCTTTCTGGCTCTTCTATCTTATCCTCGGGATGAAATGACAGGTGGCCCTGTCTTCTGTTCTTTACCGTTACAGGGCCATGCCAACCTCCCTCTTCATCTCTCCACATGACTTTAGAGCCTGGTAGGGCCTTGGTGGGAGAGGGCAGGAGCGTTGGTTCTTTCTTAGCATGTCCTTTTGGGGAGAAAAATCTCTGGGCGGCTGTAGTGCCGTCATCCCTGACTTGTAGGAAATTCATGGTAAATAGTACCTGAGACAGGTCTGAATGGGTCAGTGACCTGCCAACTCCCCCTTTCTGTTTAAAAAGATAGGATGTAGCAGAGTATCCATGTAAAGCTGGCACAGGGTGGGGCTATTGGCCATTCCCTGCGGTAGGACGGTGAACTGATAACGTTTACTGGGGGCTTGGAAATTGATCGCGGGGAGGGAAAAGGCAAATTTTTCTTTGTCCTCCGGGTGGAGGGGAATGCTATAGAAGCAGTCTTTAACATCAATCACTATAATAGTCCACCCTTGCGGGACTGCAGTGGGCATAGGGAGACCAGGTTGGAGGGTCCCCATGGGTACCATGTTGGCATTTACTGCCCGAAGATCAATCAACATTCTCCAACTCCCCCCTTTCTTTTTTATGACAAAGACGGGGGAGTTATACGGGCTAAGGGACGGTTCCACTTTGTTCTCGTGCAGGAGGGTCATTACTATGTCTGTGAGGGCGATGAGCTTTTCTTTTGTCAGGGGCCACTGCTCAACCCAAATAGGTTTCTTATTAATCCATGTTATTCTGGGGGAAAAGCTCATCTCTAGAGTGGCCCCAATTAATTTCCCCGCAGGCTATCAGGGGTGGCAAGTGTCAGGTTAAGCTGGCTCAAGATATCTCTACCCCATAATGCATAAGGGAGGTCGGGTAGGCACAGTGGGGTGAAGAGTCCAGATTCTTCCAAAGCTGACCACCGTAAGGCGTGTGCTGCTTTCATGGCAGATCTATTGCCCCCCACCCCCGTCACTGCTTGAGGGCTCTGTAGGAGTGGCCACTCACGCCTCCACTGTCCCCTATTTATGACAGAGCAATCAGCTCCAGTGTCAATTATCCCTTCGAGCTTCTGATTTTCCACCGTGACGGTTAACAGTGGTCGCCCAGAGCTGACCGGGTGGACCCAGTTCACATGAGCGGGAGGGGCCCGCAAGGGCAGCGCCTTTCCTACCTCTTGGCCCTGTTTTACCAAGGTGGGAAAGGGGTGGGGGTTTGTGACCCTTACGGATGTGGGACTTCCGGGACCAAAAATGACCTGGGTATGGGTGACTAAGTCCACACATCTCTCAGCCCCTGTGATGAGCGCTGGGAAAATATTTAGCTCAATGGGAATCATCGAGGTTTCCCAAGGCCCGATCTCTCTCTGCTGTGTCCCTTCTCTATAGTCAACCCTCACGGGGATAGTCACAGTAATGGGGCCGCTGTCTTCGAGCACGGGGGGGGGGGGCCCCGCGGCCGGGCCCCTCCCTTTCCCTTTTCCCGACTTCCCTTTGGATCGGCAGAACCTGGCTATGTGACCTGGCTTTCCACAGGAATAACAGGTCGGAACTGAAGTGGAGGGGGGCCGCTGCCTGCACTGTGCTTTGAGGTGCCCTGGCTTTCCGCACCCAAAACAGGTGGGTCTCACCTGCATACCGTGAAGGGCGGTCAGGAGGCTATCCTCCCGGTTCTCCATGGCAGTCACTAAGGCTTGAATTGAATCCTCGCTGGGCATGTCCAGCAATTTGTCAACAATTTCTTCTAATGAAGCGTCGGGGGGAAGGCTGCTAATGGCTGCGATCCCTTTGGGGCGAAGACCCTCTTTAATCAATTGTCTCATAAGTAGATCAGATCCCGGGGTGTCTCCCATTATACGAGTCACTGTCTCTTTAACCTCGTTCACAAATGAGAGGGGTGTCTGATCTGCTCTCTGCTTCAGCCCAACCAACTTCTGTGTGGCTCTCCCCCCTTTCATGGCTCCAATCTTATCCCAAGCTGCAACCTGTGTTTCTTTAACAGTCTCTAGCTCAAACTGGCCATACTGGGCCTGAACAGCAGGGTCAGTATAGGCTCCAGTTCCACACAGGAGGTCAATGGCTAAATCCAGGGGAGTATAACCCTGGGATTTTGCCAGCTTAGAGGCCTCTCTGTGGGCCTGAGCCTTAAAAGCTAAATATAAGGAGGCATCTAGGCACGCGGCTGCAATTTCGTCAAAGTCAGCAGGGGTCCAAGGGTGCGTAGCAAAGAGGTTTTGCATCAGTCTTTTTACATAAGGGGAGCTTGGGCCGTATTTAGTCACGGCCTCCTTAAGTTCCTTAAGCATCTTAAAAGGGACAGGGCGGTAGTCTCGGGCTCCGGTAAGGGGGTCCGTAAATACCGGGTAGAGGCCCCAGTCATCCCAGTCCACCTCCTCCCCTTTCTCTATTGCTATGGAGGCACTGGTGGCAAGTAGGCCGGATGGGCGGAGCCCTTGAGGGGATCTCTGAAGGGCAGACAAGGAACACGGGGGATTTTTTGCCTCCGTTTCCTGGCTGGGCCGCCAAGCCTGGGGCGCGGCAGCTGTCCAATCAGCGCGGACTTCTCCCTCCTCGTCAGCAGCCTCCCGGTCCCACCTACTCACGCTCCTCTTCCTGCCACCCCTGAGGGCTGTTTGCACCCCTCCCTTCCCGCGCTCGGAAACTTCCGGCCCTGAATCTCTAAGTGTGCCACATTCATCGCCCTCCCCCTTTTCATTCTGTCTCGGTAAGGAGGGGCATGCGGCATTTTCTTCTCCCTGGGGGCCCCTTGTTCCCCCATTGTTTCTTCTAAGTTCCTCCCACGGATACAGGGGAGGGGATGGCCTTCCCTCTTCCTCTGAGCTCTCTGAATCCGATCCCGCCAACGAGCTACCCACCTGAGTGCTGATTGTTCGTGCCAAAGTCACCTTCTGGGGATGCAGGGCTGCATCCACTATCTTATACACTGTAAAATCCTTGGGGGTCAGTTTTCCCGGGCAGGTGTCATTATAGGAGGCCATCTGCTGCCCTACCACCTTCCATTTATCTGGTTGGATCCCACTATGTTGCACCCAAGGGCAGATGTTCCAGATATTCTCAACAAAAGCACGGCACGTCTTGATAGGTAATTTACGGCCATGCTTAGCGCAGAGTTTATAAAGCTGCCCTGCAACGACCTCTTTTTCCTCCGGCTCAAAGGCGGGAATACTATTCCGGCCCCCCATGCTGTCTACTAGCCGAGGCTGCAATCCTAACAGGTGGCAGAACTGGAAAGTTCCCGTTCGGCAAAAGAGAAGGAGGCAGCAGGGCACAATCAGACAGGCCAGCACGGCAAGGAGCGTGATTAGAGCAGAAGGAGAAAGGGAGGGGAAAGAAAGCATAGTCAACACAATAGGGATATGTCCCTCAGGCAATATCTGAGAGTAAACGCCCTCTCCTTCCTCCCGGTCAGAAACGACCGAGGCTGTCTGGAGAATCCGACCAGCGGATTCAGACGTTCCCTAGCAAAATCAGGTCCCTGTTCCGGGCGCCACTTGCCGGGTTTTTATTTACAACGCCGGCTTCTTTATGCTAGTCCGTCCTCTTACTCACCAGTCCAACGCGTGGTGAGTCTTCGGGGTACCTCCGGCCCCCACTCTTTGATGGGGGAAGAACCAGACAGAGCGCCTGAGGTGGGTAATCAGTCTTTATTCTTCTGTGATCACATTCCCGCTCCCCCCCACCTCTCAGCAGACACTTTTATCCCCTCTGTCCTCCCTCCCATGAACTCTTACCCAATGAGGGGCCGAGTTCTGTAACATTCCCTTATAAGGTGATTATGTTTCCCCCTCTAAGCGACCGCCAAGCCTCTTCCCCCCGCCCCCAACAGGATAGAGATCTTAAAAACTTAATTTCATAAAAGAAAATTGAACTAGCAGTAAATGAAATGCCAAAGGGGGACAAAATCCTTGTTCTAGATTCACAGTAGAAAGAATTCTATCAAATATTTAAAGAATAGTTATCACCCAAACTTGACAAATTATTCCCCCATATTTAAGAAGGCACCCTTCCAGCTTCCTTTATTGAGATGATATTTTAATAACTAAATCAAAGAAAGATAAAAGACAAAAAGAAAACTATGAGTCAATACCATTAATAAAAATGATTAAAAATTTTCAAGCAAAATTTTGAAACAAACTATTGCATATTTGTCCAAGAAATAATTTATTATTAACAAGTTGTCAAGGATGGTTCAACCTTAAGAAAGCAATCAGTATAATTAATCATATTAAGAAAAAGCAGTCTATCTAAAGACACATGTTGAACACAATAGAATCAGTGAAGGCCTTTAATAAAGTATCTGTTTAGCCAAAATTACCTGTTTAGCCTAAAACCCTAAAATATATTACCAAAGAAGGGTATTTTTTAATATCATAGCATTTTTCTAAAACTAAAAATGGGCATTATATGCAATTTGGATACTCTAGAACCTTTTCTAATAAATTACCCCCCTACTGCTAGGTGGCACAGTGGATAGAGCACCAGCCCTGGAGTCAAGAGGACCTTAGTTCAAATTTGACTTCAAATACTTAATAATTACCTAGCTGTGTAACCTTGGGCAAGGTACTTAACCCCACTGCCTAACCAAAAAAAAAAAAAAAAGCAAAAAACAGAGGAGAAACAAAATAACAAATTAAAGGAAATAGTTGAAAGAAAAATGGCATTTCAAATAACTACAAAATGCATAGAATATGTGGGGAGTAATCTCTCAAAGCACATAAAGGACATATAGATTTGATTACAAAATGACTCTAAAGAAATAAAAAATAACTTAAATAATAGGAGGAATATTCAGTGTTCATGATTCATCTATATCAATATTATATAAATGGCAATACCAACTAAATTAATTTATACTTATAATTAATAAATCAAATTACTAAATGGAGGCTTACAGAACTTGATAAAAATCATTTGGAAATCAAAAGATCTAGAATATCAAGGGAAATGAAAAGGAGTAATAAAAAAGGGATATAACACAGATCTCAAGCTACATTTTGTGTGTGTGTGTGTGTGTGTGTGTGTGTGTGTGTGTGTGTGCTTCTCAAGATATATTTTAAAGCAGCACTTATCAAAACCATCTTAGTATGGTTAAAGAACAGAGATAGAAAAGAATGGATCGGATGAATAAATAGGCAGGAGATTCACAAATCATAGTACTTGGTAATTCAGTATTTAAGCCAATAGAAAACAATTTACCTAGGAAAAAATGCCCCATCTAATAAAAAGTGCTTGTGAAACTGGTAAGAAGTCTGAAAAAAATTAGCCAAAGATCAATACCTTACACCAAACTCCATAATATATTCCAAATGGTTGTTATGTTAATATTAAAGTTTTTTTTTTTTTAATTTGGAAGAGAAATAGATTAAATTCCTGCCATAACCCATGGATAAGCGACATATATTCTTAACCAGACAAGAGAAGAACTTACAAGGAATGAAATAAACATTTTAATTACTTCAAACTATAAAACTTCTGCAGAGACAACATTAATGTATCAAAGAAGGGAAGCAGTTAAGAGAGGCAGAAAGAAGCTAGGAGGTTGTTTGCACTCTCCCCTAATTTCCCTCAGAAACAATTTTAAATCCAGCCTCTAAACAAATTCTGGAATGACAGAACTGATGAAAAGATGGAGTGAAACTATTTTCCAGTTTAAGATAACTTATAAAGACTTCAAGGAAGGTCTCTTACCTGGATAATGGAGGAGTGCAGCCAAGTGCAGGAGATATCAGGGCAAGTCAGTAGAATACTTAGCCATAGCAAAGATCAGTGACCAAGGTCCCTCAGTCCTGGTTCAGCAAGCTAGTGACATAGTAGGCTAGTCGTGAGATCTCCAACCCCAGCATAGCAGGCAAATTACTAGTTCCAGAATCTTAGCAGAAGAGGCATGACTAGGACAGGCCACGGAAGTTACAATAGACAAGCTACAAACAACTTGTGCAGAAAGCCACTGACCAGGCCCCTGGTCCCTAGTAGAAGAATCTTGTAAAAAGTTCCCTATGCCTAGGAGCAGAGTTCAACTTTTAAAATGAGTGAAAAATAAAAAGAGCCCTGACCATAGAACATTAATATGGCAATAGGGGAGATCAAAACACAAACTCAGAAGAGGGCAACAATGTCAAAATGTCCACATTTAAAGCCTCAAAGAGGAATATAAATTGGTCTCAAGCCCAAAAAGCCCTCTTAGAAGAGCTCAAAAAGGATTTTTAAAAATGAAGCAAAGAGATAAAAAAATTGGAAAATACATGAGAGTTATTCATAAGAATTATGAAAAAAGAGTTAACAGTTTAAAAAAGGAAGCACTAAAAAGAAATTTACTGAAGAAAACTCCTCTAAAAGCAAAACTGGAAAAATGGAATAAAAGGTACAAAAGCTATCTGAAGAAAATAAATCCTTAAAAAAATAGAATTGAGTAAGTGGAGACTATGGGACATCAAGAATCATTCAAACAAAATTTAAAGAAGAAATTATAAAACACCTCATTGGAAAATAGATCCAGGAGAGGTAATTATTGTACTGCCTGACATAATTTAAAAAAAAAAGAATCTGGATTCCATCTTTCAAGAAATTATCAATGAAAACTGCCCTAGATATCCTAGAACCAAAGTATAAAATATTCATTGACATTGATCACCTTCTGAAAGAGATTCCCAAAGCAAAAACTCCAAGGATTATTGTAGCCAATTTCTTAAACTATCAGATCTAAGAGAAAAATATTACAAATAGCTATTACTTTTAGATATACTAAAGAACATAAGAATAAATGGAATTTTTCTTAAAATGATAAGCAGTATCTACCTAAAACCAAAGCAAGCATTCAATATAATGGGGAAGAGCTAGAAGCATTCCCAGTAAGATCAAGGATGAAACCCTATTATTCAATATTATACTAAAAATGTTAGATTTAGCAATAAGAGAAGAAAAAGAAATTGAAGGAATTAGAATAGGCAATGAGAAAACAAAACTATCATTCTTTGTATAATATGATGGTATGCTTAGAGAATTCAAGAGAAACAGCAAAAATTACTACTTGAAACAATTAACAACTTTAGCATAATTGCAGGATACAAAATAAATCATCAGCATTTCTATATATTATAAACAAAATCAATTCAATTTAAAATAATTGAGGACAATATAAAATATTTGGAAGTCTAGCTTCCAAGAAAACCTGAAAATTATGTGAACATAATTATAAAACAATTCTCATATAATGAAATCCACATCTAAATAATTGGGAAAATATCAGTTGTTCATGGGTAGGCCAAGCTAATATAATAAAAATAAATATTATACCTAAATTAGTTTATTTATCTTGTGCCATAAAAACTACAAACTACCAAAAATTATTTTATAGAGCTAGAAAAAATAATTCATTTGAAAGAATAAAAGATCATTAATTTCCAAGGAACTGATAAATGCAAAGGAAGATGGCTTAACCATGCTAGATCTAAAAATATATTTAAAAGCAGCAACCATCAGAACTTTATTCAGTTAATAGTATTTCATTTTTTCTAATTATATGTAAATATGATTTCCAGCATTCATCAGTTCATACAAATCTTTTAGAGTTTTTTGAAATCTTCCTGCTTATGATTTTTTTAAATAGAACAATGGTATTATATTCAGATATCACAACTTATTCAGTCGTTTCCCCAATTGACGAGCATCTCCTCATTTTACAATTCTTTACCACCACAAAAAAAGAAGTGTCATAAATATTTTGTTCATGTGGGTTATTTTCCCTTCTTTATGATCTCTTTGGGATATAAAACTCATAGTAGTATTTCTAAATCGAAGGATATACACAACTTTATACCCCTCTGGGTATAAAAATTAGAAATCACTAGAAATTATTCTCCAAACTGTTTGGATCAATTCACTCCACTCTTAGTGGCCCAGTTATCCTATATGCCCTTCAACATTTATAATTTTCCTTTTCTGTCATACTTTTCAATCTGATGAATATAAGGTGAACTCAAGAGTTGTTGTAATTTGTCTTTCCCTAATCAATAGTGATTTAGAGCATTTTTTATGTCTATGGAAACTTTTAATTCTTCAACTGGAAACTACTTGTTCATGTCCTTTGATCATTTATGAATTGAGGAATGATTTGTATTCCTTTAAATTTGACTCAGTTCATATATTTTAGAAATGAAACCTTTATCAGAAACACTACCTATAAAAATTGTTTCCCAGCTTTCGGCTTTCTTTCTCATCTTGGGTGCCTTGGCTTTATTTGGGCAAAATCTTTGAAATTTAATGTAATTAAAATTATCCATTTTGCATTTTATAATGCTCTCTAGCTTTTCTTTGCTCATAAATTTTTCCCCTCTACATAGATCTGACAAATAAACTATCCCTTGCTCTCCTATTTGGCTTATGATATCACCCTTTTGGCTAAATCATGTACCCATTTGGACCTTATCTTGGTATAGGGAATGGAATATTTATCTGTGCCTAATTTTTGATATACTACCTTCCAGTTTTCCTATAATTTTTGTCCACCATAACTATATGATAATGGATAAGAAATAGAGTGGTAAACCAGTGGAGTAGATTATTTATATAAGACACAGTGGTAAATGATTATAGCAAACTATTATTTGGAAAACCCAAAGACTTCAGATTCTGGCATAATAATTCACTATTTGACAAATATATTTCTTCATCTTTTCCATATGCTCTTTGAAGAAAGACACCAATCTTTAATTTATGCAAATACAGTTTTTATCTATTACTATGAAAATTTCAAATATAACTTACACTCTGAAGGTTACAAAATTCTGCTTCCATCCTAGACTTCCTGAAAGCAATACACTACTCCCTCATGTTGTTGTTTGTTGCTGTTGTTAGTTCTTATGGACATCTTTCATGTAGGAAATGGTTTATTTCCTGTTTGTTTCTAAGGACACATCAGCTGTGGGCTGAAAGCTGTTTCTAAGGGCATGTGAACAAGGCTTGATTTATTTATAGCAAATTTCTTGCCTTTTCTCCCAAAGTGATACCAGCTTGAACAGCTGCCTTTGATGAGAAATTAACAGATTCTTGCCAAGCCCAAGTAGAAACAGAAGTAGTTCTCAGTTATCACCTTGATTAGAGGGCCAAGAATCTCAAGAAGAAATATAATTAACAGCTAATATTTATCTAGTTAATCTAATTATCCATCTTTTCTTTTTTCTCATGGCTTAGACTTACATATAACTATTCTCCTTTCCCCATGTTTCTCATCTTGGGCCTAAAATCCTTATTCAAGCACCCAGGTACTCCTTCACAAAACTTAACTTGTCATGCATCTCCCTTGAAGCCTTGGTAAGTGGCATAGTAGATATAGAATTCTGGGAAGATTTGAGTTAAACTCTAATCTCAAAAAAATTACCAGCTATGTGATCCTGGGCAAGTCCTTTAACCTCTTTTTGCCTCAGTTTTAACATTTTAGATATCATTTCTGATGCTATATTATACAATAGACATTGATGCATTAAAGACTATTTAGAGATGGGTAAACCATATGGTAAATGGCATCACTTCAATGACATGTTAGAATCAGGTGAAGGAATCATGGAACCCTTAGAGAATATAGTATAGTTGTCCCCAATTATTTGAAAGTCTATGACCTGAAAAAATAATCATCCTTGTTCTATTCAATGAACCAAAAAGATTGGAAGACATTGCAAAGAAACAAATTAAGGTTTGAGAAAAGAAAAATTTCCTAGGACTTAGTTATTTAAAAGTGGAGACGTATGCTTTGGGTGGTTGTGGGTTCCACCTCAGCTGACAAATCATATTTTCTCTTTTTTATGATTACTATATATTGATTTATTTTTTAAAATATTTTTAATTTATGGAATAAAACAAAGATCTTCATGATATAGTATAATAAAAAAGATTATTGCACATAAACTGAAAATCTATTGTAACTTGCTAATCCTTTTAAATATATAACAGAGCTTTAATGCAAGTTTCTTTTTTTTCTTACCATTTCCCTCCTCACCCTAGAGATGTTCTCATAGTTCTGCTCATTTTGCTTTTCACCATTTTGTGTAAGACTTTTGTCACATATATTGCTGAGGGAATTCTTGTCAGATGTGGGTTGAACTAGATGGCCTTTGAGGTCCCTTTACAAAGATGAAATTTCATGATTTCCAGAATATAAAATTAAATTCAGTTTTCCAAGATGTGAAAAAAGGTGTTGTTGTTTTTTTTTTCTCTCCAAGTTATTTGAATTCAACACCTGGCAAATCAAATATATTAATAAGATTAGTCATTGGCAAGAATTGTAGAAAGGGAAGTGATGATCAGTATAGATGAACTTTAACCAGACTAGCCTCATTTCCTTTTCATAAAAAGGAGTAATGGCACTAACATTTTTCCCCTTTTACCAGCCAGATGTTTGCCCAAATATCTAAACAGTTTTAATGTATAGGACAGTTACGTGGATGATAATTAAGTTAGGTGGGTCATAACCAGTTGAAGGGCCAGAACTAAAAAGGTTTTTAATATATTGTTGCAAATTTTGAGAATGAAAAGCTGTCTCTGACTTTGTACCATGTAACATGCTATATGAGTGACTCATAATACAGTTGGCATGATTATCAGATTTGCAAGTGACAGGAAGCAGCAAGAGATAGTTTGTTGAATGACAGAATTGCAATATTTTAAGTCTAAAAAGTCCAGAACAATGGACTAAATCTTATAAGATGAAATTTGGTAAAAGGGTAAATATAAACTCCCTTGCTTAAGGAAGGGAATAAGTATTTAGAAAGCATCTGTTACATTTCAGGAGCTCTGCTAAATCCTATACAAATATTGTCTTATTTGATTCTCACAACAACCTTGGGAGGTGGGTACTACTATTATGTCCATTTTATAATGGTGAAATTGAGGCAAAAAGAGGTTAAAGGACTTGCCCAGGATCACATAGCTAGTAATTTTTTGAGACTAGATTTTAACTCAAATCTTCCCAGCATTCTATATCTACTATGCCACTTACCAAGGCTTCAAGGGAGAGTCATGACAAGTTAAGTTTTGTGAAGGAGTACCTGGGTGGTTGAATAGGATTTTCGGCCCAAGATGATGCAGCAGGCAAAAAAATAAACATACAAAAAAACCCAATATGTCTAGGACAGCTAGATAATGCAATGGGTAGATGATGCAATGGCCCTGAAGTCAGGAGGACCTGAATTCAAATCTAACCTTAAACACTTATTGGGTGTGTACTTTGGACAAGTAGCTTAACCCTGACTGCCTTGTATCCAGGACATCTCTAGTTATCCTGATTCTATCTGACCACTGGACCCATATGGCTTTGGAAGAGAAGGTGAAGCTGGTGCCTTGGAAAAGCAACTCTCTCACTCAAATTCAATTCACATTTTGAATTTTTAAATTTTTTAATTTGACCTTTTATTTTTTTGCAAGGCAATGGGGTTAAGTGATTTGCCCATGGTCACACAGCTAGGTACTTAGTACTTAGTAAGTGTCTGAGGCAGGATTTGAAGTCAGATCCTCCTGACTTCAGGGTCAGTGCTCTATCCACTGTGCCCCCTAGCTGCCCCCAATTCACATTTTGAAATAGAAATGTAAGAGCCTAGAAAAATTAGAAAGAAACATACACACATTTGTTCAATTGGAAGACATGTGTTGGGATGAATTATTTACATGTTAATGATGGGATCCTAGCCAATACCCCATGTGAGGAATATGGGGGATGTTTGGGTTCCACAAGAATGTGAAGGGAGAATTGTTAGTTTGCATTTCAAAGACTGGGGTCTGCCTATATTGTTGCCTATGGGCAGGCATATGAGTCAAGATAAAAGACTTAGCCTCACCTAATCAAAGAAAACCTGAGATGAGACCAGGTCTGTCCCAACTAGTTCTAAGTTAACTAGGGTCTGTATCCTTCTCCTTTGCACATGCTCAAGGGGGTACCTGTTCTTGCTTATTAGCATAATGAGCAGGGTAGGGAAAATGTATGGGGACTAATCTTTCAATTAGATTGTGATCCTAGCCCATGATTGGCAAGAAGAGGCTGGATCAAAGGCTTTCAAACTGAATAAAAGACCTAACATTTCTGGAATTCCCACCCCTTTCCCACCTTAAAAGAGGTGTGCCAATTTATTAAGATGTCTTAATAAAAAAAAAAACATTTTTATCACTCTGGACTAAGTATTCATGAGTCATTTATAATAATTTAGGGGCTCTCCTGGGATTATATAATATAAAATCTCATTTTTCTGGTATTATCCCAGAAGAAAACACAAAAAAAATAATTCATGCAAATGGCTTGATTCCAAGCTCACTTTCTTGGTGATCTCTACAGGCAAAATATTTCAGAGATTCCTGGGAAGACTGGCCCAGGGTTTGGAGCTGATAGTGATGAAAATGTCTGGGGGGTAAGAACCATGGTAAGGGGTGATCTCCAGGGTGGTGGGGTGGTCTCCGTGGCTGGCTGAGAAGTCCTCCAGATGGGAGACCTGTCCTAAAGCAATCTAGAGGATAATATGGTGCTCTGAAGGGAGGGAGGGATATTTGGGGTTCTCTCTCCAGGAATTTCCCCAAAATCTTAAAACGCACCAAGGGGAAGGTTGCTAGAAGACTTGGGGGGGCAAGGGAGCCACATGGTCAATAGCTGGAAGCTAAGAAAGCCAAAAGCCTGAAAGAAGGAAGCCCATTGGATCCAATCTAATGTATAAGTGAGTTTGAATGTTTCCATAGGGGTGTGTGTTTCATATATGTCCTGTCTTATTTAGTGGTCTGTGTGAGTTATTTCTGGGTCTGGGGACTCCAAATAAGTTTTAAACTGGGGGAGATGGGAGTTGGGCCCAGGGGTTTCAGACAGTGGGAGAGGAGGAAGTAGGTCTGCAGTGACACCTCATGGAGCTCAGCCCCTTCCTCACTGGGCGCTGGTGTACAGAGTTAAAGAGAGAGCAGGTGGTTCTTAAAGAGAGAAAAAAAATGTGGTTTGGGAAGAGTTTAAGAGAGAAAGAAATTTTAAGTGAAAGACTGAGAAGTTATAGGAGGAATGATTTCTTATTCTTAAGACTGTCTGAGAAAGACCCCATACTTTCTCCATGAGTTGAGGGAAGGGAGTGATGAGTTGGACATGTGATGGTCTTGATTAGATCTGCCATGTTGTTAAGACTTGAACTCTAAACCTCTAAACTGAGTTCAGCTGAGGAGTGCTCCACCCACCTGTGGTTAAGCCTTAAAGGGAAAGAGACCCTGCCACAGGTGTGATATTAATTGGGAAAGGAAGAAAATATAAAATCCAGGGGTTGGGAGACAAGTTTATTGCAAGGAAATCATATTTAATGAATGTCTCTGCTTTGGCCACGTGGCATAAAAGTGCTGACTCTAACTCTGTTTTTAAGGTTAACCCCTTTCTGAACTCTAGTTTTGGGAATCACTCTGAGGATTTTTATTTAATTTTTTTATTTAAGGCAATGGGGTTAAGTGACTTGCCCAAGGTCACACAGATAGGCAATTATTAAGTGTGTGAGGCAGGACTTGAACACAGGTCCTCCTGACTCCAGGGCCAGTGCTCTACCCACTGTACCACCTAGCTGCCCTCTGAGGATTTTTAAAGGAGGTTATTAGTGTTGTTACATTCTGATAAAATTTGTACAGAATGGGAGGAATTAAAAAACTTAGGGTGCTAAATTGGTTTGGGATTTTAATCTCTATTACAACACCTCTGAGTTAAAGGAAAGTGGTATTGTGTTACTAAGAGAAAAATACATGATTATGTTATCAGGGATATTTACTGAATTCTTTTGGGAAAAAAAGTTCTAATTTGTTTTAGTATTAAGTCTAATGATAACAATTGTATTTTTATTTTGGATGGAGTTTTTGGAATATGAGTGCTAGATTCTCTGTATGAGGTACTCTAAAGCTTTTATCAAACTAAATGGTTGGAAAGTTTAGTTATACAGTTGATAGCAAACTAGATAAACTGAGGTTTCATAATGATTTGGTCCTTTGCCATTGGATTATAGTATAAATAAGAATTGCATTGGGGTTTTAAATGTAATATATGTATATATGTATATATATATATATATATAAATATACATATATATGAGATTAGATTCTTGGAGGATCTGGGTATAAATGATGTGGGGGGCTCTGACTTGATGACTGAATAAATATCAATTGTGTGGTTACACTGTAAAGTAACTAACTAACAAATAAGATGTATTTATCAATTATGTGATTTTTTTTTTGTAACTTCAGAGAGATTATATCTTCTCTTGTGAACATATAAGTTATTTGAATCCTGTTAAAGCCTGGAATTAACATGTGATTGCTTTGAAATATAAAAAATTATGACCCCTTTTGGGATAGATCTATGAGTTCATGCATAATACAATAATGGATTGGTTTGTACAGTCCAGTAATTTGTGTTATTCTTATTGCTATTTTGCTATATTGGACTTAATAACACATGTTGGAAATTTGAAGTCACCTAAGATATTCTAATGGTTTTAAACAATTCTGAAAGAAATAATTTGTATGTTAGGGGGCAGCTAGGAACAGTGGATAGAGCACTGGCCCTGGAGTCAGGAGGACCTGAGTTCAAATATGAATCTCAGACACTTAATGATTACCTAGCTGTGTGATCTTGGGAAAGTCACTTCAGCCCAATTGCCTTGCAAAAACAAACAAAAAATAATTTTTGTTAAGGTTGGCTAGTAGCTAAACAAGTTTATATATATAGGTTTCTAGCTATATATGTGAATTGGGAAAATTTTGGATAATATATATATATATATATATATATATATATATATATATGTGTGTGTGTGTATATATATATATGTGTATATATATATATATATACATATATATATATATATATATTCCAAAACCGTGGTTGTTTGCTTTGAACTAAAAGCACCTATGTAATATGAGCAAGATAAACACAAGAAAGATAATTTTAGATTTTTCTGTGACAATATTTAGTTGAATTGTTATGTGAGAATTTAAGAGAGGATAGGCAGTCTCCTAGCTAAAGGAAGTGTTTATTTGTTGTAAAATACAACAGGCTAGAAGGAGTGTTCTCTAGCCAAGAGGAATCTGATACACCATCTTTATATATATATATAGAGAGAGAGAGAGTAGATGTGATTTCAGACAAAGTTTGTAGGTCGGAAGATCAGAGGCTGCCAGTAAGGGGTAGGAAATGAGACCTGTAGGACCAGCCATAGTTAGAATTCCTGGTTTTAGCAAGGATCCAGGAAGGATACAAAGTTTTAGGTAGGGGACTCATTAATTGGGACCCCAATAAGAATATAATTGGAATTTAGTGAATTGGACTCACTGGAAGTTTTAATTAGATAAAATAACTATTTTAGATCATGGAACTTTTGATCAGTTTTCTCTTTTTATGTCAGATACCAGGTTGGTCAGCAAAAAGGGAGGGACAATGTGTTGTTCTTGAAGGAAGCCAATTGGCTGAAGATGTTGGGTGACAGGGTTGTACAGTTGAAAGGGAAGATTTTCAGTGCACCCTAAGGCTAGACCTGTTTAACTTGATTTCCCCAAAGTGGCATTTGGATAATGTCTCACTTGGTAGAATAAATCTGGACTAAGACATTTGACTACCCACATGACTCTGCCTAGACACTGACATTCAAAAATAATATCTATAAAGGAACTTTTCCTTTGATGTCCTGGAGCTTTATGGTAACTAAGAAAACCAGAAAAAGAAGTTTTAGATGAATTGGATTTAATAGCCATATTAATAGCCATAGGTGTGTGGCTCTGACACCAGCTATCAGGTTAAGATAGGAATTGTTTCCTTAATTTTTATGTTAGAGGGGATATATAGGTAAGAAAAAGAATGGGAAATTTTTAGGATTAGTTTTAATAGTTTCAAGATCTAGTTTAAAGAAAGTAATGTGGGTCAGAAAAGTACACGAGGAAAAAGGAAAATCTATGGGTGTGTTTGGAAATATTTTGGGAAAGAAATAAATTCATTTTGGATAAGGATGCTTGAGTCATTATTGTAATGATCAAAAAGTTAAGAAATGTATATGTTATAAGCTTAAGATAATGTGGTAATTCTCAGTGGAGTTTACTCATGTAGTGAAATACTTATGGAAGTTTATTGCGTTGAAGTATGTAATACAGCATTGAGTAAGGCAAAATGTGAATTATAATAAGCTCCAGAATCTCCATGTCTTGGTATGACAACATGTGTTTTGATCTGAGTAAAATGTTAAGCAATTTACTTACCAGAAGATAATATCTCAACAAATCATCTGAATTGGAGAGGACCTTTTGGAACAGATTCAGAAGATACAGGACATCCAATGTCTCTGGGGAGAAGAGAAGAGAGGGGAAGCACTGGACAAATTCATCTCCACCATGTCTCATCATGTTGTTTAGTCAGGGGATCTGTTCCTTTTGATACCTGTAACTTCCCCTTGATTCTATAAATGTGACACCCCTACTTTAGCCCTTCTCCTTATGGGAAGAGAAGAGGTAGGGTGAAGATTTTCTCCAATGAGAGAAAAGGAGCTTGAGATTATTGGGTGGCATGATTATATCCTTCACGAGTCTGTATATCCTAACTAGGGAGAGTCCTATCTCTGATTTAGACAATGGGGTATTAACAATGTTGGGAGGAAAATCTAGCTGACAGAATTCATTGCCCAGTCTTGTGATGTGGCTAACTGTTGGACTTGCAGTAGGTCCAGAGAAGTTTGGGAATTGGTCTAGAGTGCCAGTCTCCCTGGTATTAGCCTAGATTCTCAGTTCCTGGTCAGAGGTGCACTGTGGCACAGAATTCTGGTCCAGAGGAGAGAAACACTAGTGGCATATCAGTGAGTCAGTTTAGGGTGACTATTATCACCCTAAAATGGACAGGATATTCTTCTGGAGAATAGAAAATCTGTGGACTTATGTCCAGAAGCAGGGTACATATTCTGAACTGTTCAACTTAAAGAGATAGGTGGTCTAAGACTCATGTGAGATGTAATGGTAGTACCTGGATCCCTTGTCAGGATACATTATGGAAAAGAAAATTGTGATTACTATTACATATACCCACCTGCCAAGGATTGGTCAGAGAGTTATTATGCAGACTTAAGAGCCTGCTACCTGGGCATGGATGAGTGTTGGGACTATGGAACCCAAATTTATATCCTGATTAGATTCTAAGCTGTGGTGGAAACAATTATCAGTAGCGGTAGGGCCCTGGACTTGCTGGCTAAGAGTTGTATTAAACAATCTGTTGATTGGAGGAGTTTGTGGCAAATTGAATCCATCAAGTTGTTGCTTAAAGATAGATGACAATAGACAAGTAGTAAAAGACATCAGAAAGTTGGCATGTGCTCCTGCACAAATCTGGAAAATAGGATGGGTCCATGTATCTGATAATGAGGAAATAAAAATCTTGATAGGAGAAAAAGTCAATAGTCATATCAATAACTAAAATTGTGATTTAAGAAAGAAATCATTAAAAAGGTATGGAACTCAAATACTTATTAAAAAGGAAAGGGGGGGGATTGTGAGGAATATGGGGTGTTTTGGGTTCCACAAGAATGTGAAGGGAGAATTGTTAGCTTACATTACGTTACAAAGGCTGGGGTCTGCCTGTATTGTTGCCTATGGGCAGGTATGTGAGTCAAGACAAAAGACAAAACAAAACCAAAAAAACCTCCTGAGATTAGGCCATGTCTGCCCCACCTAGTTCTAAATTAACTGGGGTCTGCATCTTTCTCCTTTGTACATGCTTAAGGGGGTAGCTGTTCTTGCTCATTAGTATAATGAGCAGGGCAGGGGAAATGTATGGGGACCAACTTATCAATCAGATTGTGACCCCAGTCAATGACTGGCAAGAAGGGGCAGGATCAAAGCCTTTCAAACTGCATAAAAGACTTAACATTTCTGGGATTTCCCACCCCTCTTCCACCTACAGAAAGGTGTGTCATTTCATTAAGATGTCAATAAAAAACCATTTTAATCACTATGGACTAAGTATTCACAAAGCATTTACAAACCCCCAATTTTCTGATTCCTTCATAGAGTCTCACTAGAATAGAATAGTATACCATGACTTACCCACACTACTTAGCCACATCATTCTGTTTAGAGACAAAGGCCAGTCAAAAAGAAAGCAGTAGCAAAAGGATGTGGACCCAGACCCTGGACCTTAAATCCCAGAAGAGACTTTCTCTAAAGCAATTTGTACACACTATCCTTTTTCCGTTGGCCTTGGGTGAACTTATGACAAAATGAAGGTAATTATATTATCATTATCACACATTAATATCCTCCTAAGTGGGTTTTTCTATATGCATTCTGGGTAACCACATCCTCAGTTCCATCAAGGTTACATGGACCCCTGATAGCAATGAACACCTCTGTCTTATGGCAATATTAAAATATCTATTAGAAACTTAACACTTGTTGTCCTAAACAGACTCTTAGTTTTACTCAGCACAGTTCCCTGCCACTCCCACAGAGCAGAGTCCCTTAGGGAGGGACTGACCCACTGAGGCAGGGACAGCATCCAGCCTCCCCTAGGGAGCAGAGTTCACTGAGGAGCATGATTACCCCCCCACACACACACACACAGACAATGACCTTTGTTTGGCTTGGAGATAGTCTGTGAGTCATAATTTGGAGATAACTTGAACCATGATTCTTTAGAGGTGACATCTCAAAATATTTCCATACCTCATCTTAATAAGGAGATGAGAAAGATAAATATGACAAACAGAAGGCCTATTTTGATACCTCAGAAAAATAAAAACTAAAAGGAAATGGAACTTACTGACTGGGGAAGAAAGGAAGAGAAAAGGTAAGAAAATCACAATCACATAACAGAAGTGTTTAAGATGAAAAATATTTAAACATGGAAGAAAGAGTGAGGGAAATGATTATCTCCCTCTTTTCTCTTTCACACCCATTTGAAGAGTGTAAAGAAAAATCTTTAACTCCAAAGAAAAATAGGAGGGAACAAAACAAGGGAGAGAAAAAGGCCTAGACTCTTCCCATGAGAAGTTAGTAACTGAGTGAAATAAGGTAAAGACTTTTAAAGGGTCAGAAGGCAATGTTTTCAACAGTACAGAGATGGAGGTGGGTAGTTGTT
Organism: Macrotis lagotis; assembly: GCF_037893015.1. Classification (NCBI taxonomy): domain Eukaryota; kingdom Metazoa; phylum Chordata; class Mammalia; order Peramelemorphia; family Peramelidae; genus Macrotis; species Macrotis lagotis. Next base: position 232,633,545 of record NC_133658.1, on the reverse strand, counting down.
TTCTATGAGGGGGCCATCTAGTCTTGGTGGAACTGCACATGTGGTTGCATGAAGAAAAGTCCACACAGACTTCATCATAAGGACAGCAACAACAAAGGGCAGCACAGAAGGATAGAATGATTTATGGTCCAGGGTTTCGAGTCCTTATCCCTATGTTTTCTTATTGACTGACCTAAACAGGAGTTAGTACAGGTGTACTTGCTATTCTTTTCTAGTAGGTGCTATGGGGGAGTCAGGAAATGGGGACTGGAGTATACCCCATCATCAAAATCAAACTTATCTGATTTGGTTCATTTAGCAGTTATAAACACAGGAACTATTCAGAGTTTCAGCAGATGTGATCAATCACTTTCTGCTGCAGTAGTTCAGTTGTAGTTTCAGTTCTTGGGTCAGGATCCCCTAGGAACTAGGAAAATCCGAAGTCCCAATTCTAGAGTTTTGCTCTAAGATCATCCAGAGATTGAGCACAAAGGATAATTGTTTTGCCAAGCACAGCCTACTTGCTGGGTCTTAGCCCCAAAAGACAGTATCTCCTAATATCTTGACAATAAAAGTATAGATGTCATATCAAGAATTATAAAGGAATAGTAACTTCTGAAATTCAACACTCAAGGGACACTTGAGAAAGGCAATTCTAATATCTTTATCCCCCATTGTTGCAAGTGTGAACTGAATTTAGAGTCCTCCTTGATTGACCAATATAATAGTTCTTCCAAAACCCTTGCCAGTATTGTTGACTATATTTCTGGAACATATTTTTTTTTGTTTTTGCTAGGCAATGGGGTTAAGTGACTTGCCCAAGGTCACACAGCTAGGTAATCATTAAGTGGCTAAGATCAGATTGAACTCAGCTCCTCCTGACTCCAAGACCAGTGCTCTATCTACTGCTTCACCTAGATGCCATCTCTTGAACATATTTTTAAGGGTGGGGTCATTTTGAGTATTTAGAAAGGAAGAAGCTAATTGCTAAATACAATCGTGGCTTCAGCAAGAAGTTATGATAGATTAATCTAATTTACTTTTTTTTTTTGACAGAATAAGCAATGTCATATGCATGGTATATTCAGGTATTAGCATAGCTTTTCAAAATTTGTTGTTGTTGCTATTGCTGTTTTTAACCAATGCCTTTTCTTTTAACATCAGTCATATCAGACAATATCATTCCCTGCTTTCAGTTAGTCTTTCCCCAACCTTAATCACTGAATGGGCATTGCCTCAATCAAATTCAGACCTGGAAAAGAACTTAGCTTCCACTGCCTCCAGGGCCATTTCCAATCATCCTATTCTTTATTTTGCCATTGGGTCCCGATGACTCCTGAAGAAAAAAAAAATGAGGGTGGTGATTTTACACAGCCCTCTCTCACTTAAATAAAATTCACTTGCATGTCATGCATGGTATCATCTACCTGAAGTCTCTTTGAGAAAGAAGGACAAACAACACAACTACCTTGCAACTTAGAAGAACAAATGATACATTGACAAAACATGCAATATTCCCAACCAAAGAAAAATATATTTCCTTGTGTCTTCTCTGGGCCCAAAATACGTTGTTCACAACTTTGTAATAATGCATATGGTTTTACTGATTCTTCTTACTTCATTCTGCATCGATTCATATGTGCTTTTCCAGTTTTCTCAGGATTCTTTAGTCATCATTTTAGTCATGACCAAAAAAAATCTTAAAGTCCAAATATAGTTGGCCTCTCTGTTACACCCTGTTATTCAGCATCTGTGGCTCAACAAGCCTGTTTTTTTTTCTACCTGTTCCCTAGGTTGTCTGACCTGCTCAGGCTAGTTCTAAACACTCTAAGATTTCTGTAGTACCTCTCAGTATTACATAAGTGAAAGATGTCAGATTGCAGATATCTAGTAACCAAGATAAGGTACAATAACCTTAAACTGACCTAACTATACGGATTATTCTATAATATGAAATAATATTAAAACTATCATTGGACATATATGTATTCAAAAAGGATTTGAATGGCCTTACTGAAATCCAGTTAGTGGAAGGGGCTAAAAGAAAAGCAAAGGGAAGAAAATTGATGCTGCACATGGCCAAGGAGGACCCACCCCAGCATTTCCCAAGGCACCTGATGTATGGTGACATGACGTGTCCCTGAGTCAAGTTAGGAATGTGGCTCATGATAATAGCCAAATCAAAACTGGTCACTTATGACTAGTTTAATGTTATCTCTGAATTGGGTTCCTGGGCCTTGTAAATTTGTTTTTAAAGTTATAAATGCAAACAAAGACTTCAAATGAAGAGTATTTTGCAAATCTTTACAGTACTACATAAATGGAAGCCACACAATCTATTAAGTCCCTTTTGAAGGGAAAAATAGTTTGTTTTGGGTGTACTACCTGGAAGGCTGCAAACAAAGGTCAAGTACGGATTAGTAGCCATGGAAGAGAAAGCATAATGGTTAGTACTTCTACCCAGATATTTTTTTTAAATTAGTAGAAATAATCAGTCCTAGCAAAGCAAATTGAATTTGAAGAGAATGGACTTAAATTTCTATCATTGGTGCTCCCTAGTTGACTCTATAAGTCTGAACCTTTCCGCAGTGCCTAGATAAATAGACCTGTTAAAAACCAGGGCTTTAAAAAGGCCAAGTTTTCCCGCTGCATCCAGGGCCAGCTCCGGTCCTCCCGACTCCTATCTGGCCCCGGAGCCCCACGACTCTAGAGGAGAAAGCGAGGCTGGTGACAGCAGGACCCCCCAGAGTCCAGGCAGGTGCTTGTCACGTTCCCTGGCGGCATGGTCTTCTTCAAGAACAAGGACAAACAGCCGCCAGCGGCATTCACACTGCCGAAGCCCAGCCAGGGCGCGTCCGGGGGGGGGGGGGGGGGGGGGCACTCTCCTTCTCCTTTCTCCCATCTCTGCAGCTTGGCAGAGTCCATTTTCCTCCCATTCCAACTTAGTTTGGGGCTTCCTCCCAGGCTTGGGCCCCCTTGTCCCGCCGCACCCAAACCACCCTTGTAGCTTTCTGAGCCAGGAACGTCCCTCCGCAGATGTGCTCCATCCCCTCACTGATGGGCTTCTTCTGGGGTCTCAGTTTATAGAGGGGCCCCAGGTCCAGAGGAGGTTGGGTCTCCGAGCCCCGCTTTTCTGCTTCCTCTCGTGAGCGCTCTTTTCCCGTTAGAGGGCACGCGGCGAGTCGGGCTTTGGGGCTTTTCCCGGCAGCCCCGGTGGGCGCGGCGCCCGCGCACAGGAAGGGTTCGGTGCATGGAAGGGGAGGGCGGCGCGGGCCTCCGCGGCTCCGCAAAGGACGAGGCGGCGGCGTCTACGCGGTGTGAGCCGGGGCGGGAGGCGGCACGGGGCGGGAGGCGGCACGGGGCGGGAGGCGGCACGGGGCGGGAGGCGGCACGGGGCGGGAGAGGGGAGGGGCGAGGCAGGTGGTGCGCGAGGCTCGGGGACGCGCGGGGACGCGGCCAACAGCCGCGGGAAGAGGGTGCGGAAGAAAGCGCGGGCGCGGAGGGAGGCGGGGCCAGCACCGGTGCCCCGCCCCCATCTCCCCACGCCCGCGCCTGGCGCAGCGCTTCCCGCCTCCCGTGGAGACTCCATTTCCCACAAGGCGCCGGGGTTCGAGGCAGGCGCAGCCGCACGCTCACGCGCTCCGGGAGGCGCGGCGACTCCAGTGCGCAGGCGCACCCCGGCCTTCGAGACAAATTGGGAAGCTGAGTGCGGTTTGGAGCCGGCGCGATGGCGGAGACGGACCCCAAAACTGTACAGGACCTGACCGCTGTGGTGGGACCCAGGGCCGGGGCCGGGGCGGGAGGCGGGGCGGGGGGCAAGATGGCCTCGGAGGCCCGGGCACAGCCGGCGCGCCGCGGGCGGTGGAGGGGGCCCCGGGCCCCTCGCGGCTCCTCGGTCTCCGCCCGTCCCCGCCCAGCGCCAGCTCTGCGGCCGCGCTCCGGCTCCGCTGCCCCGGCCCGAGGCGCCGCCGCTCGGCGGGGTGGTGGCTGCCCCCCGTCCGCGCCCCGTGTGACCCGGCCCCTGGCCGCCCCCGGCGGGGGGAGACCCCGGAGGTCGTCCTTGAACCGTTCTGAGCCCGGGCCTCCCCCACCCTGGGGCCTCCGGGGGGCCGGGGGCAGAGCCCAGCTTGTACCTGCGGGACTCCACACAGCGGAGCCCCAAGGCCCGGGAGCCCGACGCTCCGGCTCCCGTTTCGAGGCCCCCACCCTTTCCCTCATCCCCGAGCCCTCCGACCCCACAGCCCAGAGATGCTGCCCAGCCAGCCCCCCACCCCTTACCCCACAGCCCAGAGATGCTGCCCAGCCAGCCCCCTCCCCACCCCTTACCCCACAGCCCAGAGATGCTGCCCAGCCAGCCCCCCACCCCTTACCCCACAGCCCAGAGATGCTGCCCAGCCAGCCCCCCACCCCTTACCCCACAGCCCAGAGATGCTGCCCAGCCAGCCCCCCACCCCTTACCCCACAGCCCAGAGATGCTGCCCAGCCAGCCCCCTCCCCACCCCTTACCCCACAGCCCAGAGATGCTGCCCAGCCAGCCCCCCCCCACCCCTTACCCCACAGCCCAGAGATGCTGCCCAGCCAGCCCCCCACCCCTTACCCCACAGCCCAGAGATGCTGCCCAGCCAGCCCCCCCCCACCCCTTACCCCACAGCCCAGAGATGCTGCCCAGCCAGCCCCCCCACCCCTTACCCCACAGCCCAGAGATGCTGCCCAGCCAGCCCCCCACCCCTTACCCCACAGCCCAGAGATGCTGCCCAGCCAGCCCCCTCCCCACCCCTTACCCCACAGCCCAGAGATGCTGCCCAGCCAGCCCCCTCCCCACCCCTTACCCCACAGCCCAGAGATGCTGCCCAGCCAGCCCCCCACCCCTTACCCCACAGCCCAGAGATGCTGCCCAGCCAGCCCCCCACCCCTTACCCCACAGCCCAGAGATGCTGCCCAGCCAGCCCCCTCCCCACCCCTTACCCCACAGCCCAGAGATGCTGCCCAGCCAGCCCCCCACCCCTTACCCCACAGCCCAGAGATGCTGCCCAGCCAGCCCCCCCCACCCCTTACCCCACAGCCCAGAGATGCTGCCCAGCCAGCCCCCCATCCCTTACCCCACAGCCCAGAGATGCTGCCCAACCAATCCTCCCATCCCACCCCCTTGCCAGGCAGCCCAGAGATATTTCCCAACTGACCTCTTCCCTATCACTTAATTCAGGATCTTTTTCTTTCTTCCTCTCTGCAGGTTCAGACCCTGCTCCAGCAGATGCAGGACAAGTTTCAGACCATGTCAGATCAGATTATTGGCCGAAATATCCTTTCTCCTTAGAGTTGCCCCCCCCTCCTTCCACTTCCTTTCCCATTTTTAGGCTTTCCCTCTCCCACAGTATTGAATGGTGGTACAATGGTATTAAGAAGTTGCCTATTCTTTTGCCCAAGTCACTTGGAATTGGTCCTCTGTCCTGAACTTTGTTGAGCTGGAGGCTAGTCTTGTTAGAGTCCACTTGTATGTATATAAAGGGACTGGGAGGTAACATAAATGATTAAAAAATTCTGACATAACTAGCTTTTCGACCTTTCCTACACAAAGGTTAGGCTAGGTATACACCTGCTCAGGTCAACCCAGGAACATCTGCTACACCAGGACAGGTAAGTATGTTTGTGTCTAAATCAACCTTTCTTTACTAACTGTAGCTATAGCCCCCCCCCACACACACACAGAGACATGTCTCTATATATGTGACTTGTGAAGACCAATCTGTATTAACTGTTTAGTTATAGCTTTCTGTTTATATGTATATGACTACACACACTCACACCCTCATGTATATCCATAAGGTGACCTCACTCAAGACATTGAGGTGTAATAGATATAGGACTAGTCTTGGAGGCAGGGAAGACTTATATGTGACCTAAGGTTGTGACTATGGGCTAATCATTTAACCTTTGTGTGCCTCAGGCAGCTCATCATTGGAGATAGTTTTCACACCAGTGAAATTACAGATTCTGAACTAAAAAATATGGGAAAGGAAACAAAGGAAGATAATTTGGGATGGGAAAATAGGTATGGCTTGTGAATAATATTATAATCCTTGGACCTTCCTCATTTGGGAAGGTCTCAGCCATTTAACCTTAGAGACTAAATACATGTGAGAACAGATACTTGAATGGTGGAGCAACTTTACTGAGTGTTGTCTTTAACATATCATACTTGATGATATGAGCAGTCGCATTGATGATCTGGAGAAAAACATTGCTGACCTTATGACCCAAGCAGGGGTGGAAGAAATAGAAGGGGAAAACAGAGTACCTGCTACACGTAATAGTTAAAGGTAAGAGATTAATTTTTTTTTGTCTGTTTGATAAAATTTTGGAACCCTGAATGATTCTTCTCCCCTCTTACTTGATTTTGATAGATTCTTGATATTAATTTCTTTCAATGAAGAAATTCAGATATTGGAAATTGATATATCTTAACCTTGAAAGAACAATGGTTGCCGTTAACCCTAAACAATGTTTTGCCTCCAGACATGAGGCACTGAATTGTAAACCTAATCCCTTTTGCTTTATTTCTTCCCTTGCAACCCAGAAAATAATTTATAGTTTTTAACTCTTTCCCATAGTGTTTGATATTTTAATCTTTCTAAATAAGTGAATTTACTGATAGTGATAAAATCATTGACATATCAAAAACAACAAAAATAATTAAAGCATGCCATTGCCTGCTTGTACCACATTTTGTGATTATAAAATACAAAGTAACAGAAATGATAAGTGAAATAAACAGTCATGGAAGGCAAATGATTTCATTAAATTATTTTCATCTAAAACATGGATTTGCTAAGTAATAATGTCTTAATGACTAACATGTCTCTATTGCCTCCTCTTAAGCATGGAATCATTCCTTTTTTACTTAGGGATATTTTGGGAAATAACTTGTTCCTAAGTTTCTCTGGACTTGATTCTTCCTGGTTTAGACAAAAGAATCCCCATCAAATTAATTAGAATTTTTCTCTCAACAATTGTGAAATGGAAAAAATATTTAAAATGACAGCAACTAAATAAAAGAGCACTGGGTTTGGAACCAGAGAACCTTGGTTTAAATTCTGGTTCTGCTACTTATTATTTTGACTTGGGGAAGTCAATTAATACTAGTAATTATTCATATTTAAATAATAATAATAATGACTAATATTTAAATTGAGCCTACAGTGTGCCAGGGATTGTGATTTTGAACTCTTTTAATGATTCTTTCATTCAGTCCTCACAACAAGGCAGGGACTTAAAATGGTGTTTTTAATCCTTGTTTTACAGATGAAGAAATTGAGACAAATAGCCATTAAATGACTTGCCCACAATCACAGAACTAATTGTCTTAAGCTGGATTTGATCTCAGCTCTTTCTGACACCAGGCTTAGCCTCTTAGTGCTACCCCCTAACACTTTTCCCACAACAACTCTATATTAACAGAAGCATCAATATCCCCATTCTACAGAGGAGGAACCAGACTAGGTCTGTGGTCACGTAGTTAATAAGTTACTCAAGTGGAATATATACCTGGTTTTCAATTTAAAAATTATTAATTTTTAAACATTTACATTAAATTTAATAAATTGGTTAATAGACTTCTTTATTCACATTCAGATAATCTGCTTTTGTCAAGTCTATAGTATGTAGATACTGTATGAAAACTTTTCAGTTGATGATTTATGATTTATGTTCTTCTAATTCTGCATTATCATTTATAGATTTTACAGTGAAATTTTAACAACATTTTTTCTTCTCCCCCACAGGTTTTGTTAATCATTTGGAGTAGATTCTGGAAAATATTTTTTACAAGCCAAGAGGTGAATGAACAGCTTTTCTCAACTAACTACTGTGCGCAAACATTTTTTATTATAAAGCTTGTATTCCTTGAATATGCAGTTTAGGTTTCAAAGTGATTTATTTTTTGATTTCTTGTGCGTGGTAGCTTCATAATATAATACATAAAATGTGTAAACATTAGTTAGTAAACTAAAAATTCTGACTACTCTTGGCTAAAATTTTAAAAATTTTTAGTGCATTTTTTTGTCAGGTCATTGGTTGTTCCTTTTGTAGTAGTTTCAGTTTAATAACAAATTGCCGTGAGTTTTTTTTAAGAAATATATTGATTTTTTTCAAGTGTTATCAGACTCTCTTTGTGAAGTAAAAGACCCAGAGTCTATGGTTTGTAATTCTCAGCACAAAATTACTGTTGTACTAATAATGAATAAATGATATGTTGACCATATTTTTAAAGCAGACAAAATAATTCAAGCATTTTGTATTTAGATGTCTGTCATTACTGTTTCCATGATTGAGAACTGTACCTAAAAATCTACTGTAAAAAGAACTAAAAAAGGAGTGAAATTGATTGACAGTAACTACTGCCACTTTTTAATACACTAGAGGATTTGGATAGTGACAGTATCACAATTCCTCACAAATCTAGGGACAGAAAATAACCTTCTCTGAATTGCATTCACTGGTTAGAATTTTTGTGTATCATAACACTTCAGTAATTCAGTTATAACATCAAAAGTGCTCACTGTAAGAACTTGAGGGGATTTTAAAACCCATTTAAAATCCATACTTACCTGTGCTACTGATTTTAAAAGCATTTGTCGATTAGAAGAGAAAACAAGTGGCCATTGTGCATCCTTGTTCACTTATTAACTTACTAACTGATGAATGCCCTTATTATAAGCTTGGATTTTTTAAAGAAAAATTGTAGGTTTTGTTGTTTACCTTTTTTCTTACCTAATTCCTTGCACAATAACATTTTTGTAATGGGTTATAGGTGAAATGGAAAATACCAAACATTTTCATCATTTCATATTTTCTCTATGTTTTAATAAAGAGGTGAGGGACAAAGATTGGATATCTAGATGACTTATTTCATCAAATTGCTCCTGTGTTTAAAAAAAAAGTTAAAGTCAAGATAAAGTTGAAGAATGATATAGAGGTAGAGGGTCATTTTTCCTGAAGAGAAACTTTTAAGTGAATATTTTGTGATTGTAGGAGTAATTTTCTGTACCACCAGATAGTTTATTGTATTGTTATAAATATGAAATAAAGTTATAAAATGACAACTTGTTCTAGTCATAAAATTTGTTAGAAAATTAAGTAAACTTAAACCTCTGTTAATAAACCAAATATTTATAAGTGCTTACTATATAGAGATCCCTTTGCTTTGTATCCCTGGCTTGGTCAGACTGGTTGGAGCCCTAGTGTGGAGAAATTCACGTTTCAGGCAGGATGTACTATAGGCATTAGGGAATGAAAAAGATTTTTTTTTAATGGAATGACATATCTGTTTTAATGAGAATAGTAAATAGAATTCTGAGTTTGATGGAGGTAAACTTGAAGGTATAAATATGAAGAATACTTAGAATGTTATGTGTGTTTAGAAGAGATGAGGACTTGAGCTAAGTAAGTAAAAATGTTATTAGAATAAAAATTGGGCATCTGATTGAATGTATAGGATTACGGAGAGGGGAGAAAATTGAGAATGAACCATGTACTATGATAAGCCTTGGAGATATAAATACAAAAGCTAGACATTGCTTCTTGAGTTTATAGAGTAGGGGCTAGAAGACGGTAGATAGAAGAGGACAGTGTGCAGGTATGGATACTTGAAGACATATCCCAAAGAGCACAAATCCAATGACCTAGCTCTTGGGCAAAGTTAAGGATAAAGATAGTTTTAGGAATGGAGATGGGGAATAGTATCATAGAGTCTTAGAGACTATGTATTCTAATCCCCACATTTAGCATTAAGGAAATAGGCCCAGAGATGTTAAGTTGGCAAGGTCACATATTCAAAGGTAGTAGAGGGCCTTCATTAGCATCTAACTGATCCTACCTGTTGGGTAAGGGCATGTTTCTACATAATTCTACATCCTTGAGTATTCAGTTCATTCCAAAGACTATTGGAACTGCAGAGCTTATTTTCTCTTCAAAATACTCACTAGTAGGGGCAGCTAGGTGGCACAGTAGAGCACCAGCTCTCTGGTATTGGGAGTACCTGAGTTCAAATTCTACCTAAGACACTTAATTGTGTGACCTTGGGCAAGTCACTTAACTCCCCCCCCCCCCATCATCACTAGTAGGAGCAGCATTAATTACTGGAAGCAGACAACTGGCTGGAGTGGTGGACTGTGTTAATCTAAATTACAGCTGCTCTATTGGGGTTTGTAAGTCAGCATTTGGGACACATTAGCTACTGCTTCAGACTCCTTTGCTGTTGTAGCATCATTCCCATCTTCCTCAACCTAATGTGTTGAGACTACTTGGAGGACACCTTGGTGATGGTGGGGACTAGGTACATCCACCCTTAGACCTAGCTGTGATGTGGTGGGGACTGTTGTTTGAAAGTGTTATTATACTGAGAATTCATCTTCAAGAAACAGATAAAAAGTGCACGTTGAAGGAGGACATTGCCTTATTCTTCAACAGGTATGCTGACTGATGTGTGCTTCCTTGTGGTCAGAGAGATGAACTTGCACTCTTAACCATCCACTTTCCTGTGGTGTCCTTTGAATTTCTGGAACTTACCATCTTCCCTATTGATACACAACTCTGGATTTCTAGACCTCCAAGGATGGTTTAGACTGAAATGAAATTCAGATTTTGCCTTGTGTGAAGGTAATAATTGACATATGAATACATAAGATTACCAAAGAAGCATATATAGAGAAAAGAAGGTAGAATAGAAACTTGGCAAACACCCATGCCTAGGGGTAATAAGTGTTTTTGCTAACAAAAGAGGGAAACAAAAAGTAGAATCAGGAGGGTTCTGTACCATATAAATCATAAAATAGAAGTAACAAGAATTAGGAAATAGCTCTTTGTCATGCTAGAAGAGTCAAGGCGGATAAAGAGAAAAAAAACGCAACAAGTTGTTAGAGACCTTAGAACTTCAAGTAGGGGTTCACAAAAACTAGTTTGCAAAGAAGTGGCATAGGTGGAAACCATTATAGGAATCTGACAAGAAATGAACAATTTGTGAGTGGTTAATTTCAAAGAAAACTATTGTTTGTATTTTCAGGATATACATCAAAAGATGATAAAAGGAATGGGAAGGGAGGAAGGAGAAACAAACAGAATGTGAATGGAGAATGAATAGAGCCAAGTTATAGAGAATCATGATTTCGAGTTAGAAGGAATCTCAGAAATAATCCAGCCCAACTCGTTTTTCAGATAAGAAAACACCAGTACAATGAATAAAGAATGCTACATCTATAATCAGCAAAAAACTAAGTTTAATTTCTTCAAATACTTAATAGCTGTACAACCCTGGGCAAATCACTTAACTTTTTTGCCTCAGGATCCTCAATTGTAAAATAGAAATGATGGCAGCACCTTCACAGTGTTGCTGTCATGATATACTTGAAAAGTACTTTTGACCTATGATACGTAATATAAATGCTTATCCTCTACCCTTCCCCTAAAGTGACTTGTCTAAGGTTACCCAATAAGTGGCTGAGCCATCATTTTAATCCAGCTCTTCTAACTCACATATTAAACTCTGTAACATATGTTTGTTACTGTGCAACACTGGGGTTACAGACAATAAATAAATAGTCCTCTCAAAGAATTTAAAATCTGTTGTTAAGAATCAACTTGTAGCTGCAAAATTTAACAAGATAGAGGGTTGCTGAAATTTAATTAGATGGAGTTCCTATAAAGGTACTGCTTAAACTTAAGCTGAGCTTTGAAGGAAGATGAGGATTCTATTTGGTGAAGAGGGAGGTAGTTATGGGTATGATAGCAGTCTGTGCCAAGGCAAAGAGATTAATAGTCTAATTTGGCTGGAAAGTAGCATGTGTAAGAGAAATAAGAAACAGACCTGGGAAAAAGACAAACTTAGTTTATATTTTATCCAAGAGGGAAGAGAGCCCTTGGAACTCTTGACTAACAGGGAATAGATACCCAAGATAAGTAAGGGAAGAGAAAGAAAGCACCTACCTGTTCTGATGAATTAAATCCACCTGGTATAAACTATCTTCTGTGGTACTGGAAGAATTAGTAGGTGTGACTGGTAAGCTGCTGTAATTCCAAGAAATCTTAGAAATGGAAAAAATGCTCTGAAATTGGAAAAATAGGCAAATGTCTCATTTTTTTAAAGAAAACAATATACAAATTATATGACATTGAATTTAACTTTGATTCCTGAGAAGAATTAAGAATGGAATACTAAAAAAAAATAGTTGATGAGTAGCTAGAAAAAAAAGTGATGAGATACCATGACTTCATCAAATCTCAAACTAACCTCATTTCTTTTGGAGGTAGTCACTAAAAGAATGGGTGATGGGCTTAGTATAGATATGATTTATCAATATTTTTGATAACATATTTCATACTATTGTAGAGAAGATGGAGAGAAATTTTGATTAGGTGTTATAAGTGGAAGGATTCACAACTGGTTCAGTGATCAGATTCAAAGAATAGTGGAATTTTTTATTTTATCAACTAAAGGAATCCTATTGATATGGCAGCTGTTAAAGATAGGAACAAGATTTTGTTACAATAAACAACTCAAGAGCACTTCAATAAGGGGAGCCAAACCAAAACTGGGTTCTGAGGCTGCCTATTTAATCTTCTTGGTTCAGATTTTTAATGTGGCTGGAGTTTATAGTAGAGGCATGCAGGTGGGCATAACTCTTGTAGCAGATAATCTTGCTACAGGTGTACTTCTGGGCTGTCTGAGGAAGAAAACACTCAATGATACCCTCTCACATGCAGCACTAATTGCAGAGAGAATTCTTGCTGGATATTGCAGTTGGAGAAAGTCTAGTTGATTTCCCAGAAAAAGTCAAATATTGATCTGATGGGATACCCACCTTGTTCTGGGTTTTGGCTTTGACATTCTCAATAGTATATCCTGGGTTCAGTTTCAAGAATGATTGTCGGGGAGGCTAGGTGGCACAGTGGATAAAGCACTGGCCCTGGAGTCAGGAGTACCTGGATTCAAATATGGTCTCAGACACTTAATAATTACCTAGCTGTGTGGCCTTGGGCAAGCCACTTAACCCCATTTGCCTCCCAAAAAAACCTAAAAAAAAATGATTGTTTTCAACACCTCACACCCTATACCAAGATAAGATCAAAATGGATATAGGATCTAGACATAAAAAGCAATATTGTAAGCAAAGTAGAAGATAAAGGAGTAGTTTACCTGGGGATCTATGGAAAGGGAAGCAGTTTATGACCAAGGAAGAGATGGAGAACATCATTAAAAACAAACTAGATAATTTTGATTACAATTAAATTAAAAAGTTTTTGCACAGACAAAACCACTGTAACTAAGATAAAAAGAAATGTAGTAAATTGGGAAACAATTTTTACAACTAGTATTTCTGACAAAGGACTCATTTCTAAAATATATAGAGAACTGAGTCAAATTTTCAAAAACAAAAGCCAATCCCCAATTGACAAATGGTAAAAAGATATGCAAAGGCAATTTACAGATGAGGAAATCAAAGTGATCCATAATCATATGAAAAGTTGCTCTAAATCATTACTTATTAGAGAATGCAAATTAAAGCATCTCTGAGGTACCACCTCACAACCTCTCAGAATGGCCAATATGACCAGAAAGGATAATGATCAATGTTGGAAGGGATGTGGGTAATCTGAGACACTAATACATTGTTGGTGGAGCTGTGGGCTCATCCAACCTTTCTGGAGAGGAGTTTGGAATTGCCCACAAAGGGTAACAAAAATGTGCATACCCGTTGATCCAGCAATACCACTACTCGGTCTATACCCTGAAGAGATGATGAAAAAAAAGTAAAAGCATCACTTGTGCAAAAATATTTATAGAAGCCCTGTTTGTGGTGGCAAAGAATTGGAAATCAAGTAAATGTCCTTCAGTTGGGGAATGGTTTAACAAACTGTGGTATATGTATGTCATGGAACACTATTGTTCTATTAAAAACCAGGAGGGATGGGAATTCAGGGAAACCTGGAAGAATTTTCATGAACTGATGCTGAGCGAGATGAGCATAACTAACAAAACACTGTACACCCTAACAGCAACATGGGGGTGATGATCAACCTTGATGATCTAGTTCATCCCATCAGTGCAACAATCAGGGACAATTTGGGGCTGCCTGCAATATAGAATACCATCTGTATCCAGAGAAAGAACTATGGAGTTTAAACAAAGACCAAAGACTATTACCTTTAACTTAGGAAAAAACAAACATCTTATTATGTAATTTTGCTATTTCTTATACTTTATTTTTCTTAAGGATATGATTTCTCTCTCATTACATTCAATTTAGATCAGTGTATACCAGGGAAACAATGTAAAGACTAACAGACTGCCTTCTGTGGGGGGTGAGGGGAGGGTAGCAAGATTAGGGGGAAAATTGTAAAACTCAAAATAAACAAAATCTTTCTTAAAAAGAAAAAAAGTGATAGTCTTACCTGTCAAAGTATTTTAAAAAGAGCTGCAATTCTGGTAAGTGTATTTATTTTAAAGGAGAGGATTAATGAAATTAGTAGGCCTCAGTAAAGTAGGAAATGAGGTAATACATTGCAGTGGAAAGAACAATATTTTTGCAAAAAAAAAAATTGATTCCTGGCTTTGCAATTTACTAACTTCATTACTTTGGGTAAGTTGCTTAAGACCCAGAATCCAAGGTGTTTCCTTTTTTCTATCTTAAAATGAGTCTGCCATACATTCAAACAATCTGTTTATTCTTGATCTCAGTTTTCCTCTCTGCCTCTAGGCTGTTTCATCCTTTGTGAAACTTTCTTGTATTCCAATTCTTCTAGTTATTAGTATTCTATCTTCAATTTTCTTTATATAATACTTTTGTATTCAAATTTTATTTTTCTATAGAACATAAGATCATTGAGGTCAGGGACTATTTCATTTGTCTTTGTATAAGTTGTTGGATTGAATTTTGAATGAACACAGTCTAAACCAGATATACAATAGAAGAGGAGGAAGAAGGGAGCAAATATCACAATGAAGATAGACAGTGTAGATAATAGGGTGAGGTGGGAAGAGGGGAAGTAATGGAGATTATGATAACAAAGGATAAAGTCAGAATTCAGGATCTTTAAGGAGGACCAGTTTCAAGAAAATAATAAGGTGTGAGATGTTACCTACTTATTAAGGATGGTGGGTTGAAACAGAATGAAGATGAAAGTTATGAGTTGCGGAAGCCATGAAAAATAGGAGTTAAATGATCATCAAACTAAATAGTGAAATAATTGAAGATTATAAAGGAAGATGTATCAGGAAAGATCAGAGAATGCACTACCTTAAAGGATACTCCAGATGGCATCCTACTATTGTCCTAGATGAGAATTAGACTGAGTTAGGAGTTCTTGGGATTATTCTGAACAATATAATATATATAGTGTATTTATCCTTAAGCAGTAATTGCTTAAAAGAAAAGATCATTTATTTTAAATACAATAGTCTTAATTTGTTTTTTAAGGGTTTTGCAAGGCAAATGGGGTTAAGTAGCTTGTCCAAGGCCACATAGCTAGCTAATTATTAAGTGTCTGAGACCGGATTTGAACCCAGGTACTCCTGACTCCAAGGCTGGTGCTTTATCCACTACACCACCTAGCTGCCCCTCAACAGTCATACTTGACTCGATAGTCTCTGGTTTTGGTTTTCCCAGATGAGAGATCACTTTTTTAATTGTTTCATCTTTTCATACTCAGAAATTTGATTCTGTTTTGAAATTTATTACATGTTCAGAAGACCAGACTGTATTTAGTTATTATTTTAGAAGTTTTGTGACAGCATTCAAGTTTAATGGTTTATCTGCGCTATTTCATCTATTCTTCTAGGAGGAAAAAGTTTAATATATTTAATCTAAAAAAGTCATAAACTTTTTTGTGTGTTTTTGTTTTTATCAAGGCAATGAAGTTAAGTGATTTGCCCAAGGCCATATAGCTAGGTAATTATTAAGTGTCTGAGGTTGGATTTGAACTCAGGTCAATCCATCAATGTTCTTGTTTTCCAAAAATACTTCCAAAATTTGCCATATTCCTTTGTTTTTTGTTAGTTTTGCCAGTTTGCTGAATGTGAGGTGGAATCTTGTAGTTGTAACGGTTTAGAATGTTTCCTTCTTTTTTTTTAATATGGCTATATAGAGAATGAATTTCTTCCCTTGAAAACTATCTGTAATATTTTTGACCATCATGAATTTTCCAAGTTGTGGGGCAGGGGAGCAGGAGTTTGGGTTTCAGAAACAATCTAGGAATATTATTAATTATGCTTTATAGTACAGCAATTCTCTCAGATGCTTCAGGATTAACATGAAACAAAATTAAATCTTAATGAATTGAAAGACCCAAAGGATCAAGACAATTGCTATTTAATTCATACAACAATAATTACAAGGTATGCAGTCCAAGATTGCCATGATCAGACTTGAATTAGGGATATAATATTGGCAAAAGTGTGAAGAATGAATTGGAAAAGGGAATTAATGGAGATGAGGAGTTCAGTTTGGAGATTATTTACCATTTAGGATGATCAGTCCCAAAATCCTGACATTGTGAGTTGAAAGAAGAGAATGACTTTGTTTTTTGTTTTTGTTTTTTTTAGGTTTTTGCAAGGCAATGGGGTTAAGTGGCTTGCCCAAGGCCATTTAGCTAGGTAATTATTAAGTGTCTGAGTCTGGATTTGAACTCAGGTACTCCTGACTCCAGGACTGGTGCTCTATCCACTGCACCACCTAACCACCCCATGACTTTGAAAAGTAATGTGGAAAGTAGAATTAATAAGGATTCAAAAGTATTGAATACTAGGGAATAAAGGTCTGTAGTAAATATCTCTATATTTGTTCTTTCAACTTCCACTTAGATTGAAAGGTTGGTCATTTACTTAGAGATTGTATAATCCTCCACCAATACATCAATTCTGGAATTTATAGCTTTAGAGAGTTGTGTGAGGGTACTAAGAGAGTAAATGGGAAACTAGCCACGATCATACAACATAAATTTGTCACAGGGAACTTTAAACTCAAGTTCTCTAGACTCTTTGAGATCTTTATTCACTTCCTTCATGTTACTTCTCTATAAACTTTATATGGAAAAGTAATATCACAGGATGAAACTAGTTGTCAATTAATTGACCACATATAAAGTTAGTCTCTAATCAAACATCCCTCCCTGATTAATACTAGCATCTGTTCTGACCTATCCACTCATCTTGTCAAAAGTTTTAATGAATCAGTTACTCACCCTATTCAAAAGAATGATTTACATATGAGGGAGAGACATTGGACAGTTTGAAGAGGTAATCAAATATTTTTCAACAATGACCTTTCTTATGATAATGTTGCTCAAGTCAAACATGAAGTGCAAATATATTGTACAATCATAAAAGATTATTAGAAAAATATTAAAAGTCAGGGGTGGCTAGGTGGTGCAGTAGATAGAGCACCAGCCTTGGAGTCAGGAGTACCTGGGTTTAAATCCGGTCTCAGACACTTAATAATTACCTAGCTGTGTGGCCTTGGGCAAGCCACTTATCCCCATTTGCCTTGCAAAAACCTAAAAAAAATATTAAAAATCAATACTTGATTCATTCTTTGTTCACACTAATTATATATATATATATATATATATAATTATTTCATCTATATTTTAAAATATAAGTCAAAATAATTATTTTATAAGTTTAACTTTAATCTTTGAGATAAGTCTCAATCAAAACTTATTCACTATTTCCTACAAAATGCGTTCTTTTGAAAGTAGTACATTTTAAGTGATCTTTTAGTATGTTTGGATGAGGAGAACTGTCTACATTTAAATCTGATTCTATATTACTCTCATTTGAATCACTGTAAATCACTATATAATTTATTAAGATATATTTCCAGAGGAAATTAATCTGGTTAATAACAAAAAAATAGCTGATAATTTAAAATGTTTTCTGTATTTCATTAGTTTATTTTTTTAAAGCTCTAAGAATTAAAGTAATTCACCAAAGGAACAAATATATTTATATTCCTCCAATCCAATTCTCATACCTTACAGAAAAAGAAAGTGAGACTTAGAAAGATTAAGGATCTTACCCATAGTTATATAGGTAATAGTGACAGACCTGAGATTCAAATGTTGCCTCTCTTACTCTGCAACTGATGGGGTAGATGGAAGCCCTAGTGACTCCTTTCTCCACTGATTCTCTTGCCTCTAGATTTTCCAAACTGTGCACTATAGTACCCTGAGGTTGCTGCAGAGAATTCATATGAGTGACTCAGGACATTTAAAATTTAGTACTCAACATCTATCTAATTCAAGGTAGTTCATACTTTCAACCCCTTTCAATAATGTTCTCAAATATCTGAGGTATGTTTTTGTTTACTTGTTCTTTTGGCTATGCAATAACTTTTCAAATTTTCTTGTATATAATGTCATATATTTTTAAAACTGGGTTTTAAAATTCTGCAATAAAAGCCAAGTCTAGTGCAAAAATGTATGTAGAAGAAATGAGGGAGATGGTGTCTAATCTGATTCCAAGATTGAGAAACTGTGTAGCATCCAACAGATTTACATATCTCATTTAAAAGAAATTATGATTGTTTAAGACTGAAGTAAAAACTCTATTTTTCTTTAATTTTATGTGTATTATTTTCTTTTCAAAGAGTTACTAAGTTGTTAAGACATAAATATTAATGGGGCAGCTAGGTGTCACAGTGGATAGAGCACCAGCCCTGCAGTCAGGAGGACCTGAGTTCAAATATGAACCTCAGACACATAATAATTACCTAGTTGTGTGACCTTGGGCAAGTCACTTAACTCCACTGCCTTATAAAAAAAACCTTAAAAAAGACATAAATGTTAAGTTGTTTGGTGCTATTTAATAAATAAAACTGTTAGGTATTTTTCTTGACTGAGGAGCATTGCGAAAAAAAAAAATTACTGATGCACTACTACTTAGAGCTTACTCTCCTTTTTGTGTTAATGGAGAGTTGAGCCTGAGTAGTAGTGTCAGAAAGTCTGGGCCTTTACCCGTACATATAGGAAGAATGCTGATCCCTGGCCTGAGTATTAAGAAGGCTAAAAAATTTGGACAGCCTCAGACAGATTCCCAATACCGATTTTCCCAGTGGTGATGTCCAATCTTACAGACTCCTCCCCCCAAATTATCATTATAGTAGAACCATGAAAATGTTTTTGATTAGGAAGTGCAAATGCAAAACATAATTTTGTAATTTTGAATAAAACTATTGCAAAAATACCAGTGCTGCAGTGAAACTAGTGGATTCATTGAACATTATGCCCAAAAATTCCATTCCATTTTACCTTTTTTTCATTAAAAAAGGAATTGAGAAAATATGATGGGGCCAGAAAAAAAGACAAAAACAAAAAAGATATTTCTTTTTTGGAAGACAATTAGGGAAAAAGAAAAATAACCTATATATTCTAAAATTTTTATAGCAGCTCTTTTTTTGGCAGCAAATCACTGGAAATTATAGTCCATTGATTGGAGAATCACAGAACAACTTGTGTTGACTGTGATGGACTATTACTGTACTATAAGAAATGATGACTTCCACCATTTTAGATGATTTTAGGAAAACATGGAGAGACTTGCACAAAATAATAGTGAAATGAGCAGAACCAAAAAAATTGTATAAAATAAGAGCAATACTGTTTTAAGAATGATTTTAAGTGAATAAGTTAGTTTGATTATTATAAATGCATACTGTTGGGTGAAAAAAAGTCTTAACTTATACCTGAACTAAAATTGACAGTACATACAAAAGGTTTGGATGGAGAAACATGATCACTCTCTTTTCTGGTGATTGAGGCATGAAATTCTATAAGCCTCTGGATGAGAAGAGATATATTAAATTTTTCTCCATCCTCTGAACCAAGTTGCAAGACTGCCAGTTCTGTTAATTCATATGTTCACTAGAATAAGCTCAGAATAAGCCTGGCTACATCTTCCTCTCATGAAGGGCAGTGAGTTTCTGCTAAAGTTAATGACTTGAATCCTTATTCCTATATATTATTCTTCCTTCCCACCCCCATCCCACACCCATCACAACAGATGAGGAGCAATCCAAGGCAAGGCAAAGAAACACACATTTATGAAATAATCTGTTCCAGACACAAAAAGAATTTCAGTCCTTACCTCAAGGAGCTTCCATTTTAATGAGGGATGACAGCACATTAAAAAAAAGATCTACCTAGTGAAGGATTGAGAAATATGGGATACTTTTGAGGGGCATATGGTATCCTTAGAGTCAAAAGGACTTTGAGAAGAAGAAAAAAGCATGGCTATGGTCTATGCTTATACCCAAAATGGAAAGGAACTCAGCAATGGGAGAGAGGAACTGGTCATATCATTTAACCTGTAAATAGTTCCTCTTTATTATTGAAAGCAAATTGGGATTTTTGGCTGATGGATGAGTCATATACTTCTTTATTTATTTTTTTTCAGGTTTTTGTGAGGCAAATAAGGTTAAGAGGCTTGCCCAAGGTCACACAGCTAGGTAATTTTTAAGTGTCTGAGGCCAGTATTCAACTCAGGTACTCCTGATTCCAGGGCTTAGTGCTCTATCCACTGTGCCACCTAGCCACCCCCATATGCTTCTTTAAAGGATATATTGTTCTCACTAAGTCACTATTCAGGGTTGACTCCTTCCTAAACTCAAGTATATTGAACCTCTTTCTGGTGGTTCTCATTCTCTAAAAATCCCAAGGTCTGGTTCACTCTATCTGTATACTCATTCATTTAATATGTAGAAAAAAAAACATAATACAGAGTAAAAAAAATAAAGAGTTGTTATGTTTTCATGGCCAAATGTTAATCCAGGTATGGACTTTTCTTCACCACATAGTGAACAGATAAAAACCAAAATTACCCAAACATGCTTTGAATTAGGGTCAAGTTTCTCCATTCCACATCATTACTCTCTTTTAGAAACAAACTTACCAAACCCTCAACAAGAGTTGGCATGAGGTAGAGCTCCCTGAACATGCTCTTGATGCCAGTGAAAATGTAGCAAGGTAAAGGTTTGGGGTACAGGCTAACATGAAATAATTCATTTAGAAGACCAGAAGAAATTTTAGGGACAAAATGTATTACTGTGGTTAGCACAAGCTAAGGGAATGGAAGAAAAAGGGTAATTGGAAGCCACTGACACCCAAAGGGAATTAGTAGCAGTAGCCATATTAAGCATCAGCATCAGTGTCAGAGTCAGAAAAATCTTCAACATAAGCTGCTATAAGAGGATGAGCAATAAGGAAAAGTATGGGAGTATGAAAATTTACCTGGCTTTCACACTCCCCCCAAAGTAGACTAATTTCACCAAAAGACAAACACCTCAACTGAGTAGAGGGTGAGCTTTTAAGGGGTACAAAGGGAAATGTAAAAATAGTTGGGGGGATAGTTCAGAGAGAAAGAGATGAGATAATGAGGGATATGATGATGGGGCCAGTAGCTCAAAGACTTAATCCTTTCAGGTTAGGGCAGAGATTCATTATTTTATTGAGAGGGACTTGTCCTTGTCAGGGAGAGTCAAAGGACTTTACTAAAAGTTCATTGACCTTATCTCAATAACTTGAACAATGGAATGGTAATAGGAGAGTATATTGCCTTGAGCAATGTTCAATGTAAGATATTTGGTCAGTACAGAGGGAACAGATTAATTACAAAAAAGATATTTTCCTGTTCAGTATTTCCTGTAATTCACTCTGAGGACTGAGTCCTCATTGTTCAAACCTTTGTAACATTGAAGGGAGAGGTTACCATCTTGAACCTATAGTCATCTGACTTTTAAGAAAAAGCTCTATAGGAATAATTACAGCATGGTTATACATATGAGGAAGCACTTGACAAAAAGAAATGACTCATTTATACAAGCACAGTCTTAGCAGCACTAATTGTAAGCACCAAAAAAAAGTTAGAAACAATATGCTCTTTAATTGGGGAATGACAATATCAGATTGTAGCACTGTAATATAGGGGAAAAGCCAAAGACTCAAGAGTCAGGAGAAGAAATAGGATCAAATTCCAATTCCTAGTATCTCATTGTCTTAGTCTCTTCATCTGTAAATTGTTATTGGCATGGCAATAACACAGTATTATTTTTAATAATAGTATCAATTAATAATAAATTATTGTTATTATTATGATAACTATTTATTAAACACTTGCTATATGTGTGTTTGAAGTTGGGGGGGAGTACAAATACAAAATAAAAAAAAAAACCTATTCCTACCTTCAAGGACTTTATATTCCATTGGGATTTGGACAGCAGTGGAGTGGAGAAGGAGAGGAAAAAGCATATCAACTGTGGTGGGAATGGGGCAAGGCTATAATCTATACTAAGGAGTTAGAGAAGTTTAGAGAGTGAGAAATAATGTGGAAAAGAAGTAAACATGCTCTTGGAACCCCATGAAGAGCTAGTCTGGGTCAAGGATCCATCAATAAGAGGAGAAACATTTGTACGTTAAGAAGTCTACTGGCAAGGAGGTGGAGTAGTAATTCTTGTAATACCTTAAAGGTTCAAATAAGAAATTATATATGATGACCTTTGTGAACTTTAGATGATCATTGTTATTCTATATAAATATTACAGAATATTATTAGGATGCAAGGAACAATGAATATGAAGAACTTACAGAAAAGTGGAAAGAATTTTAGTGATGTAGAACAAATAAAATAGAGCCAAAATTTTAAAAAATGTTAATACTGATTATAACTATATAAATGAATACAATTTTAACAAATGAGCCTCTGAATTGTCTTGGATCCTATTTCCTCATAGTTTTTGTTCTCTTCTTGATAATATAACATCTCAATGAGATGCAAATTTGCTTTATCTCGGGTTTTTGTTGAGTCATTGGTGATGATTACTGGTTAATGATGATTCACAGATAGTTAATATATCTGAACTACACTATTGACCTAAAAAAAAATGACTACAAAGGAACTCCAAGTTAAAGAGCAGAGAGCAAGAAAAGGCAGAGAATTCAGGCATTCCAGACAAATTCAAACTGTTCCCTGGGGGTAGACTCATACTTTCATGTGGCTTCTCCGGGGAGCCATGTTCACCAAGTAATTACACCAGTTGAAGATTAAGTTCCCAGGCCAAGCAAGAGACAAAATCATGGATCAAAGGTACAGAGCAAAAATGTGAAGGAGGGCTTTACTCAGGGAGGTATTGTAAATCCAGATAAAGATTACCTCCCTGTAGGCTAGGACTGTTTTGTTTTTTGTTTGTTTCATATTTATAGCTATATCAACTACTATATTGCTCTGTATGTGGTAAGTGCTAAATAAATGTCTGAAGTGAATTAGATTGAAGGAGTATTGTAAGAAGGAGTGGAATTTACCAGAAGGTATTGTTTGAATTTATAGCAATTAATCTTTTCCCCTTTTTTGATGGATAGCTAATGTATATTTAAAGTTTAAGAACCTGATAAAATGAAAGTTCTCCAGAAGTAAGGCTTACTTGAATCCTTTAGAAACTTCAAATATTTTCCATTTGTGGAGGAGTCCAACCCAGGGGTAATACTATAAGTTTGGAGGCAAAAAGAAGGGAAGGAAAGGAATAAGCAGTCATATAGTCCCTTCTACGTGCTGTGTACTGTAATAGGTGATTTAACAACATACCAACAATCTTATTTGATCTTCTCAATAACTCTGAGATATAGCTACTTTTATTATTCATATTTTACAATTGAGGGAACTGAGGCAAATGGAGGTTATGTGATTTGTCCAGGACAGCACAAGCACTATATTTTCCCATGTATAAGAGGCACCCTTTGTTGAAAAGTTTGGGGTTTAAAACCTAGAAGTGTTTTATGAAATGGTTGTATTTTTTTTTAATTGTATTTCCCACTTTTTCATGCTTGTTGTCTTTGTGTTCACTGTTTCGCATTTGTAGTACCAGTATATTAGGTTACATTCTACCACTTTCTGCCCAGAAATAGCTCAGAAAACATTTTTGTACAGAGATGAATTCAAGGTAAAAGTGATCCAGTTTGCAAAAGTGAATGGAAATCTTGATGCTGACCATAAGTTTGGTCCTCCTCCAACCAAGAAAACAATCTAAGAGTGGCCATGGTAAGAAGAAACCCTACTAAAAACTCCATGGCAGAAGAATGCCATGAGAGGCAAGTCAGCCAAATGGTCTGATTTAGAGAGGGAATTGAAGATATGGATTGAAGAGAATAGTAAGGAATGTCAGTACTTCAGGATATAACAAACCCTGTAAAAAGATTTAAAAATAACTATCAGTTGGAAATATGAAGGAAAGAGAAAATATAAAAGCTGTTCAAGTGTACATGAAATTTTTACAAAAAACTTGAGCTGCTCAATTTATATCTCACTTCTATTTTCTCTGATGAGAATGACTTTTGCACTGGAGATAGAATAAAAATGTCTCAGTAGATACTGATTCCTTAAGGCAAATAAGGAGATAATATCTATTTACTCTTGATGTCACCAGATTCAAACAAACTACCTTGATCTTGACAGAGCTGGAAGACATGGTTGCTGAGTCTGTAAGTGCCCCTTTAGGGATTCCTTCCCTTTAGGATATGCTCAACTGAGCAGACCTGCTTCTAGGCATTCCATAATGTAAAGGTCTCCCCCCCCACCCATTTCTAATCATACATACATATCTTCTTACTCCTCCCTGTTGACACTGATGATAGGGATTCATAAAATGTGATTTAAAAAAAAGCTTTTGAATTGACTACTGAAACAAAACTCCATGTATATCCTTTTTTTATTAATATTTAATTTTTCCAGATACATATTAGGAAATTTTTTCAATATTCAGCTATATGTATATGCATATTTTTAAGTTGCATAATTTCCTTCCATCCTCCCTTCCCCTCAGCAGCAGACAGGTGAATACTGTACATACATATTTCTGTTAAACATGTTTACAGATTAGTCATTTTCAGTATGAGGAATTAGGATTAATGGAAAAGAAAGAAAACCTTGGGATAGGAAAGAAATACACAATAGAAATTTTTTTAAAAAGAGAATGTCATGTTCATCAGATTCTGAAGGATTTTTTTTTCATTTGTTTGGTTTTGTTTTTCTTCCTTTGGGCATAGCTCTCTGAACTGCTGAGAGGAGCTGCATCCATAAAGGTTGATCAACTCATAATGTTATTATTAATTGTGCAGAGTATTCTCTCGGTTCACTCAGCACCAGATCCTGTATTTTATTCCATGTTTTCCTAGAGTCCAAGCATGGTTACTTTTTTCTTTTTTTTCCTTAATTTTTATTAAATATATTATTTGAGTTTTACAATTTTCCCTCCAATCTTACATCCCTCCCCCCACCCCACCCCCATGTAAAGCAATCTGTCAGTCTTTACTTTGTTTCCATGTTGTACCTTGATCCAAATTGGGTGTGATGAGAGAGAAATCATATCCTTAGAGAAGAGACAAGAATTCTAAGAGGTAACAAGATCAGGCAATAAGATATCTGTTTTTTTCTAAATTAAAGGGAATAGTCCTTGAACATTGTACAAACTCCACAGCTCCTTATCTGGATACAGATGGAACTCTCCTTTGCAGACAGCCCAAAATTGATCCCAATTGTTGCACTGATGGAATGAGCAAGTCCTTCAAGGTTGATCAACACTCCCATGTTGTTGTGAGGTTATACAGTGTTTTTCTGGTGCTGCTCATCTCACTCAGCCTCAGTTCATGCAAATCCATCCAGGCTTCCCTGAAATCCCGTCCCTCCTGGAACAATAGTGTTCCATGACATACATATACCACATTTTGCTAAGCCATTCCCCAATTGAAGGACATTTACTTGATTTTCAATTCTTTGCCACCACAAACAGGGATGCTATAAATATTTTTGTACGAGTGATGTTTTTACCCTTTTTCATCATCCATTCAGGGTATAGACCCAGTAGTGGTATTGCTGGATCAATGGGTATGCACATTTTTGTTGCCCTTAGGGCTTAGTTCCAAATAACTCTCCAGAAGGGTTGGATGAGTTCACAGCTCCACCAACAGTGTAATAGTGTCCCAGATTTCCCACAACCCTTCCAACAATGATCATTATTATTTATGGTCATATTGGCCAAACTGAGAGGTATGAGGTAGTACCTCAGAGAAGCTTTAATTTGCATTTCTCTAATAATTAATGATTTAGAGCATTTTTTCATATGGCTATGAATTGCTTTGATCTCCTCATCTATAAATTACCTTTGCATATCCTTTGACCATTTGTCAATTGGGGAATGGCTTTTTTGTTTTAAAAGTATGACTCAGTTCTCTGTATATTTTAGAAATCAGTCCTTTGTCAGAATCATTAGTTGTAAAGATTGTTTCCCAATTTACTACATTTCTTTTGATCTTGGTTACAGTGGTTTTATCTGTGCAAAAGCTTTTTAATTTAATGTAATAGAAATCATCTAATTGGTTTTTGGTGATGTTCTCCAACTCTTCCTTAGTCATAAACTGCACCCCTTTCCATATTATGACAGATAAACTAGTCCTTGATCTTCTAATTTGCTTATAGTGTTGTTTTTTATGTCTAAGTCCTGTAACCATTTGGATCTTATCTTGGTAAAGGGTGTGAGGTGTTGGTCTAATCTAAGTTCCTTCCATACTAACATCCAATTATCCCAGCAGTTTTTATCAAAGAGGGAGTTTTGTCAGAATGGCTGGACTCTTTGGGTTTATCGAACAGCAGATTAATATAATCATCTCCTGATTTTACACCTATTCTATTCCACTGGTCCACCACTCTATTTCTTAGCCAATACCAAATAGTTTTGATGACTGATACTTTATAATATAATATAATTTTAGATCAGGTAGGGCTAAGCCACCTTCTTTTGCACTTTTTTTCATTAAACTCCTGGCAATTCTTGACTTTTTATTTCTCCATATGAATTTACTTACAATTTTTTCTAACTCATTAAAGTGGTTTTTTTGGAATTTTGATTGGTAGGGCACTAAACAGATAGTTTAGTTTTGGTAGAATTGTCATTTTTATTATATTAGCTCTACCTATCCATGAGCAGTTGATATTTGCCCAGTTATATAAATCTGATTTAATTTGTGTGAGAAGTGTTTCATAGTTGTTTTCAAAAAGATTCTGAGTCTGTCTTGGCAAATAGACTCCCAAGTATTTTATATTGTCTGAGGTTACTTTGAATGGGATTTCCCTTTCTAGCTCTTCCTGCTGTATCTTGCTAGACATATATAGAAAAGTTGAAGATTTTTGAGAGTTTATTTTACAACCTGCAACTTTGCTAAAATTGCTAATTGTTTCCAGTAGTTTTTGGATGATTTCTTGGGATTCTTTAGGTAGACCATCATGTCATCTGCAAAGAGTGAGAGTTTTGTCTCTTCCTTCCCAATTCTAATTCCTTCAATTTCTTTTTCTTCTCTAATTGCTGATGCTAACATTTCTAATGCAATATTGAATAGTAGTGGTAATAATGGGCACCCTTGTTTCACCCCTGATCTTATTGGGAATGCTTCTAACCTCTCCCCATTGAATATAATGCTTGTTGATGGTTTCAGATAGATACTGCTAATTATTTTAAGGAACAGTCCATTTATTCCTACACTCTCTAGTGTTTTTAATAGGAATGGATACTGTATTTTGTCAAAAGCTTTTTCAGCATCTATGATATGATCATATGATTTCTGATAGATTTGTTGTTGATATAATTGAGTATACTAACAGTTTCACTAATATTGAATCAACCTTGCATTCCTGGAATAAATCCTACTTGGTCATAATGTATTTTCCTGGTGATAAATTGTAATCATTTTGATAAGATTTTATTTAAGATTTTTGCATCTAAATTCATCAGGGAAATAAGTCTACATTTTTCTTTCTCTGTTTTAACTCTTCCTGGTTTAGATAACAGCACCATATTGGTTTCATAGAAAGAGTTGGGCAGAGTTCCATCTTTCCCTATTTTTCCAAAGAGTTTATATAGAATTGGAACCAATTGTTTCTTAAATGTTTGGTAGAATTCACTTGTGAATCCATCAGGCCCTGGAGATTTTTTTTTTTTTTAGGGAGTTCAATGATGGCTTGTTGAATTTCTTTTTCTAAGATAGGGTTGTTTAGGTATTTAAACTCTTATTCATTTAACCTGGGCAACTTATATTTTTGTAAATATTCATCCATTTCACTTAGAGTATCAAATCTATTGCCATAGAGTTGGGCAATATAATTTTGAATTATTACTTTAATTTCCTCCTCATTGGTGTTGAGTTCACCTTTTTCATTTATGATACTAGCAATTTGGTTTTCTTCTTTCTTTTTTTTTAATCAAATTGACCAGAGGTTTATCAATTTTATTGGTTTTTTCATAATACCAACTTTTGGTTTTATTTATTAATTGAATAGTTTTTTTCCTTTCAATATCATTAATTTCTCCTTTAATTTTTAGAATTTCTAATTTGGTATTCAATTGGGGATTTTTGATTTGTTCTTTCTCTAATTTTTTTAGTTGCATGTTTAGTTCATTGATTTCCTCTTTCTCCAATTTATTCATATAAGCATTTAGAGTTTAAATATAGCCCCTGAGATTGCTTTGAATGAATCCCATAGATTTTGGTATGTTGTTTCATTATTATCATTATCTAGGATAAAATGGTTAATTCTTTCTATAATTTGTTTTTTAAAATGAGGTTATTCAGTTTCCAATTTTTTCTTGGTCTATATCTCCTTGGCCCAGTATTCCATATGACTTTTATTGCATTGTGATCTGAGAAAGATGTATGCACTATTTTTGCCTTTCTGCAGTTGATCATTAGGTTTTTATGTCCTAGTACATGGTCAATTTTTGTATAAGTTCCATGTACTGCAGAGTAAAAGGTATATTCCTTTCTATCCCCATTCAGTTTCCTCCATAAATCTACCATATCTTATTTTTCTAACAATCTATTTACCTCCTTAACTTCTTTCTTGTTTATTTTGTGATTTTATTTATCTAAATCTGAGAGTGGGAGGTTGAGTTCTCCCACTAGTAGAGTTTTGCTTTCTATGTCTTCCTGTAGTTCTTTCAGCTTCTCCTCTAAGAATTTGGGTGCTGTCCCACTGGGTGCATATATATTCAGTATTGAAATGACTTTATTATCCATGGTACCTTTTAGGAGGATAAAGTTTCCTTCCTTATCTCTTTTAACACTATCTTTTTTTGCTGCCGCTTTGTCTGAGATAAGGATTGCTACCCCTGCTTTTTTTTTACTTCAGCTGAAGCAAAATATATTTTGTTCCAACCTTTCACCTTACTCCAGATGTATCTGCTCTGCTTCAAATGAATTTCTTGTAAGCAGCATATTGTAGGATTCTGGTTTTTAATCCACTCTGCTATTTGCTTACGTTTTAAGGGAGAGTTCATCCGATTCACATTCAGAGTTATGATTACTAATTATTTATTGCCCTCCATGCTATCTTCCCTCTGTTTGTATTTTCCCTCTTCCCCCCCTTTATCCATGTTCCCCTGTATTTTGTTTCTAAATACCACCCCCTTCAGTGTGTTTGCCCTCCTATATCACCCCTTCCCCTTTCTTTCCCTTTTCCCTTTTCCCTTCCCTTCCTTTTGTTATTTCCCCTTTTCCCCCCACTCCCCTTACCTTTCTCTGTCCCCCTCTTTCCCCTTTTAATACTTGAAAGGTTAGATGTTTTATAGTATGTGTAGGTTGTCTTTAAGCCAAGTCTGATGAGAAGAAGATTCAGGTGTTTCTCATCTGCTCCCTTCTTCCCCTCTATTACCATAAGTTTTTTGTACTTCTTAGTGTAATGAGATTTACCCCCATTCAATCCCCTCCCTCCTCCCATCTCTTTGCTGTCCCCCTTTTTAAGGAGGTAGCATTTTTTAGATCATTCTATCTAAGTCATAGAAAATTCTGAGTGTCTGTCCCTTCTAGTTTAGTATATTCCATCGAATAGAGTCAGAATTCTTGAGAGTTATTAGAGTCTTTCTCCCAAGTGGGGTTAAAGTCAGTTACATCTCTTTAGATAGCAGTCTCATGGATAGGTCATGAATGTCCACCATTTCTGGCTAGGTATATTCTCCCTGTTAGAGTTACAATTCTCAAGATTTATGAGAATCTTTTTTCCCCATGCTGGGATATACCCAGTTTCAACTTACTGGATAGCATTTTTTTCCTTTTACCCCCCCCCCTTTTAACCTTTTCATGTATCACTTGAACCTCCTGTTTGATGTCCAAATTTTCTATTTAGCTCTGGTCTTTTCATCAGAAATTTTTGGAATTCTTCCATTTCATTAAACGTCCATCTTTTTCCCTGGAAGAGAAGGCTCAGCTTTGTGGGAAAGTAGATTCTTGGCTGCATTCCAAGCTCCCTTGCTCTTCAAAATATCTCATTCCAGGCCCTTGGATCCCTTAATGTTGATGCAGCCAGGTCCTGTGTGATCCTTACTGTGCCTCCTTGATATTTAAATTGTTTCTTTCTGGCTGCTTGCAGGATTTTCTCTTTTATCCGATAGTTCTGGAGTTTGGCCACAACATGCCTTGGTGTTTTAATTTTAGCATCTTTTTCTGGTGGAGATCGATGTACTCTTTCAATAACTGCTTTGCCCTCTGATTCCATTATATCAGTGCAGTTTTCCATCTCTAGATCCTGTAATATTAAGTCCAGGCTTTTTTTCTCTTCAATATTTTCAGGAAGTCCTATAATTTTCAGGTTGCCCCTTCTTGATCTATTCTCGAGGTCAGTGGTTTTGTTGATGAGGTATTTTACATTTTCTTCTATTTTTTCTATTTTTTGATTTTGTTTAAATGACTCTTGCTGTCTCATGGAGTCATTAGTTTCTGTAGTCTCCATTCTTTTTTTTGGAGAGGAGTTTTCTTCATTAACCTTTTGCAACTCCTTTTCCAACTGGTCAATTCTACTTTTGAAAGAGCTTTCCATTTGTCCAATTGAGGTTTTGAGAGAATTAATTCCTTTTTGCATTTGCCCAATTGAGCATCTGGGAGAATTACTCTCATTTTGTATTTGTCCAATTGTACTTTCTAAGGTTTTGTTTTCTTGTTGCAAAGTATTAATTATCTCTCCCAAATTTTTAAGCTCCTTCCTTATTTTTTCATGAAATCTTTCTGTGCTGAAGACTAGATCATATTCTCCTCAGAGGTTCTAGGTCTTTCTGAGTTAAGGTCTTTCCTTTCCAAGAATTTTTCTATGGATCCACCTTTCCGCTGATCCTTCTTCATTTTGCTAAGACCTTGAGTTGGGGAGGGGTTGGTTCATAGGGGCTTGGGATCACTAAAGGCTTTACTCACTGAGTGCAGTTTCTCTGGCTGGCCAGTAGGAGGTGTTGGTTGCTTTTTCTGGAGTGTCTGTGACCTTGATTGAGGCCTTCTCCCTTTGCTTGAAGGGAGGAGTTTGAGCTATTGAATTCTTTTGTCTTCAATCAATGGTGCTCTTTACCCTGGCCTGTGGTCATTCCTCAGCTGGGCTAGTTCTTCTGCTCACACACCTGGGCCTGAGGCAGAAGTAGTTTGCATTTGTTTTTTCGGGAAGAGGTCTGAGCTGTAATGGAGGCATGGACTCTGAGTTCCTCAGACCAGAGGAGCCCAGGGATGGTGTCCACAGCTTTCCTGCACCAGAACTCTCCCCCCAGCCCTGTCTGCAAGCTCCTGGGGGACAGCACCAATACCAGTGCCTCTACCCCCTAGTTGACTCAAGCCCCTGCTGTCTAGCCCCACCGTTGATCCAGCAGGTTCAGCTCTCGGGCCCTCAGACTCCTGGCTCAGCTGTTAATCTGGTTGATCTGGGGCTGATCCTCCCTCTGAGCCCAGACTCACCCACCCAAATTTGGCCAATGCTGCTGCCGGAGACAAATCCTGAGGTAGATCTTCTTTCTCCTGGCTTTTCTTTCTGGGTTTTGTGGGTCGGATTTCTTTTAAGAGGTTTGTTTCATATGATAGATGGGGAAAAGATCAGGAGATTTTAGAACTGTGCCTGTCTTCTCTCTGCCATCTTGACCTAAAGTCCCAAGCATGGTTTCTTATAGAACAATAGTATTCCATTACATTCATATACCAAAACTTTTTCAGTCATTCCCCAACTGATGGGCATTCCTTCAATTTTCAATTCTTTGCCACTGCTAAAAGAGCTCTTTGGGCATAGTTCCATGCTGCTCCACAGAATGGTTGGATCAGTTCACAGCTCCACAAGCAATGCAATAATGTTCCATCCATATATTCTTTTCTTTTTTTGCAAGGAAATGTGGTTAAGTGCCTTGCCCAAAATCACATAGCTAAGTAATTAGTAAGTGTCTGAGGCCAGACTGATATAAATTTTTAAGGAAAAAATCTTTACCTCTTGGGTTACATTGCTGGTGAAGTTGTGAAATGGTCCAGCCATTCTGGAGAGCAATTTGGAACTATGCCCAAATAGCAATAAATTTGATCCAGTATTTCCAATTATAGGCCTATATCCAGAAGAAATCCTAATAAATGGGATGAGTCTCATATATTCCAAAATGTTCATAGCAGCTCTCTTTGCAGTGGCAAAGAACTGTCAATAGGGGAATTGTTAAACAAGTTATGTTATATGAATACTATAGAATATTATTGTTCTATAAGAAACCATAAATGGTCAGACTCTAGAGATGCATCGCATAAATTACAGGATCTAATGCTGTGTGAAGGGAGCAGAGCAAGAGAACAATGTTCACATTACCAACAACATTGTGAAATGATCAACTCTCATAAATACAGCTCCTCTCTGCAGTTCACAGAGCTAGGACAACCATATTATCTCAGTTATGGACAATGCTATCCCCATCCAGAGGAAGAAAAACAAAATAAAACCAAAAAAACCCCTTCAGCATCTGATGAACATTACATTCACTTTTTTTAAAAATCTCATATATTTCTTTCCATTAATCCTAATTCCTCATATGGAAAATGACTAATCTGTAAACATGTTTAATACAAATGTGTATGTATAATATTAACCTGACTGTGTGCCACTGGGGGGGGGGTTGGGAAGGGAGGGTGGAAGGATGTTTTGTAGCTTAAAAATATACATATAGATATGGATGAATATTGAAAAACTTTCATAACATGTTGTTGGAAAAATAAAATATCAATTAAAAAAAAGAAATTTACATGATAACTTTATTAGATATTTTAAAGGCATAGTAAGTTGTCCATAATAGATTTTCAACTTCATGTGCATCTTTTTCTTATTATACTGTTTTGGAAATTCTTGTTTTATTCCATAAATTAAAAATAAAATAAAGGGGAAAAAAGGAAGAGAAAAATCTGCAAACTATATATAGGTCAGTCAGCTTTGACTCCTGAGGAAATTCTAGAATGAATCATTAAATAGATAGGGAAGGAAGAAAAGGGAATCATTGATTACAAGGAATCTTCAGGGCTTTATTAAGAACATATCACACACTAATGTTATTTACTTTTTGACAGGATTACTAAATTCATAGGGACAAAAGGAATTCTGTAGATAGAATTTAGTCAAGCCTTAGGAAAGATATGGATAAAATACCTTAAATTTTTGGGGAGAAGATGGAGACATGGGAACTTGATGGTGATACAATTGAAC
Source organism: Macrotis lagotis (assembly GCF_037893015.1). NCBI lineage: Eukaryota > Metazoa > Chordata > Mammalia > Peramelemorphia > Peramelidae > Macrotis > Macrotis lagotis. Next base: position 232,600,016 of record NC_133658.1, on the reverse strand, counting down.
AGAATTGGTTGATGAGCAAATTTAGAGTAGTTGTTGATAGATCAATGACATCTTAGTAGAATGTCTCCAGGGGAGAATTCCAGGGGTCTTTGCTGATTAATATTTTTATCAAGACTTTGATTAAAACATAGATAGTATGTGCATCAAATTTGTAGATACTACTAAACTAAAAGGTCTAACTGACATGCTGGATGACAGAGTGAGGTTCCAAAAAGATTTTGAGAGGTTGGAGCACTGGGACAACTCTAATGAGATGAATTTCAATAGAGGAAAATGCAAAATCTGACACTTGAGGAAAAAAATCCTTATCTTCATCTAATATAAAATGGATTATGGATGTTTAGACAGCAACTGTTCTGAAAAAGAACTGGAACTTTAGCCTTGATGTGTGACTGAAATTTGGTATGATTGGTATTCAAAAATACTCAATATAGGATTGTGCTGAGAAATTTAGCTTTCAAGAATAAATTGATGATAGTTCCACTATAAATTATCTCGATGACGTCAATCTGAAGTATTTTGTTGATTTCTGGTCAGTCAGTCAACAAATATTTCTTGATCACTTAATACATTCTAGGCACTATGTTAAGTAACAGGGTTAACAAAGAAAGCAAAAAGGTGGGCCATGACCTTTAGGAACTCACATTCCATTGAGGAAACATTAAAATAACTAAGTGTATTTCACATATTTATATATCAAAAATACAAATTTTTGTCTGTTTCTAACAACTATAAATCTCCCCATTGACTTAATAAATACAGGATAGCACAGGCATCCTGAAAGGAAAGATACCTATGTTTCATGGAAATCTGTAGCATACTTGATAAGGCATAATTATCTTGAAACAGGAAGAAGCACTCCTCTTCTCCCTAATGGAAGCCCCAACAGTGGTGATATGAAGGAGACATCCTGAATCAGGAAAAGAAACTATGTGTTGAGACATCTTTATGAAAGAATATGGAATTTCAATGACTCCCACAAATAATTTTATGGTCCTTTGACTAATTCCTATAAATCCATGTCCCAATATCTCACTTTGTAGCCTGGTAAGCAAGACCTCCATGCATATACACTAACCTCAAAATTTATACAGCAATAAACATGTATGTTAACCTAACTGTTGTTCTTTCTTAAGACCAAACTTTGGAAACAAACATGCTGCCTAAATTTGTTTGTTCCTTATCAGAGCAAACTTTGTAATTTAACACAAGCAATTTAATTTTTTATTAGGACCAAACTCATGAAGGCTGTCAATATATACATATTCAGAATATTGCATTTATACATATGCCTATACAGAATAGATGAAGATTTTTGTTTGTTCTTCATTCTCAAGGAAGACCATGACATCAGAGAGGTAATAACAGAAAAAACAAATGAGTTAGATTTGAGTGAGTGGGTGCTGTACTGATTCACCAACCTCACTTTCTCCTCCAGAGTCATCTGAGAGAAATGATCATTAATAACCAATAATTTGGGAAGATCCAAAAGTTCTTTTACTCTAACATCCTGATTGTAAAAATGTTAAATTTCTTGAAGGACATTAATAATGATGATAATGAAGGACATTGAATTAATTCTCCTGAGATTGGGTCATACCATGCCAAACTTCCATGGATTTATAGTGGGGAAGGTCATTCCATTGGAATCAAGCTTGGATAGAGACAGATTCTTTTGTCTGGAGAGCTTGATAGTTTCTCTGTTCAAGAATGACAGGTTATCACTCTCAACCCCCATTTTAATATAGTTCACCAGAGCTGATTATCATCTCTCAGGAATAAATACTCTTTGTTTATATATATATATATATATATATATATATATATATATATATATATATGTATATATATACATATATACATATATATATATATATATATATATATATATATATATATATATAATGTTTATATATACCATGAGCTTGCTGCTATGAATGACTTCTTTAGTCTAAGAGGTTTAGACAACTGACCATCTTTTAATTAAAAGCATGCTGGTTCTTATTAATAAATGATAAATTACCCAGAAATTATGTCTCCAGAACCTTTTACCACACTACTGTTTAAGGATCCTGAGAAGGGCAATTTGAATAATGAAGGTCCTTGGGTCCATGTCATATGAGGATGCAATTGAAGAAACTGGAGATGTTTGCCTAAGGAAGAAATGATTCAGAGGTGGGGAGGAAATACAGCTCTCCTCACATATTTGAAGAGCTACATTTTCCTTTAAGTACTTTTGTTGGTATGCTGCCTCAATGTTGTCATTCTCTTTATTGAAATAATTTATTGTTTCTATGATTTGCCCTATGACCCATATATTCTTTAGAATTAGATGATTTAATATTCAATTTCTTTTTAATATAGCTTTACCTAGCCCTTTATTCAATGTGATTTTACTGCATTATTATCTTAATATTTCTGCTTTTCTGCATTTGGTTATGAACATTTTGCCTAAAACATCATCAATTTTTGTTTGCTATACCCTGCTGAGAAAAAAAGCATATTTTTTATTTCTATTCAGTTTTCTTTGAAAATCCATCATATCTAACTTTTCTAAAATTTTGCTTACTTCCTTACCTTCTTTTTTGTTTATTTTTTGCTTAGATTGATCTAGTTTTGAGAGAGGAAAGTTGAGGTTCCCTGCTATTACAGTTTTATTATCTAAATCCTCCCATAACTTACTTAAATTCTTTAAAAATCTGTAAAGTTTGCCATTTGATATATATAGATATATAGATATATAAATATGTTTAATATTGATATTACTTCATTATATATGGTACCTTTTATCAAGATCTAATTTCTTTATCTTTAAAAATTAGATCTAGTTTTGCTTTTTCTTTGTCTGAGAACATGATTGCTATCCCTGCTCTTTTTTAAACTTTAGCTAAAACAAAATAGATTCTGCTCCAGCTATGGAGGAAATTCTTTTCAGGTATGCATTGTATTAGTTGGTCTCAGAGATCCTTTCCAATGCTAAACTTTTGAGATTCTGGAGATATCTCAACTATGTTTTATAAGGTAGAAGTTACATATTTTCATATATTTATTTAGATGAAACTTTGATCTCATCAATGTACTGTACTCACTTTATGAAGCATATTATCACCTATTCTTATCTTTTCATTCTAAGTTTATTATTTATATCTTTCTTTAGACCTTCCATTGAGGAGTCACCCAGAATACTGAGCCCTTTCTATGTTTCACTGAGCAATAGAGGAAACCAAGTAGTGCAATGGAGTAAGGGAAATCAAGTCAGGAAACACTGAATACAAATCCTGCTCATACACTTACTAGTTGTATGATCTCGTCTAAGTCATGACTACTTTAGTTTGCTCATCTGTAAAGTGGTTCCAAGGTTATTATGAAGATAAAATGAGATAATTTTGTAAAACATTTTCAAGCCTTAAAGTTTAACCTAGATACTATGATGATGAAAATAATGATGTATGTAGAATTCATGCTGTCCATCTTTCGTCCCTTGCTCTTTCTACATAACTGTCATATATTCTTTTCAAATAATACATATCCTTGACAATGACTCAAGCTACTTCTTGTCTGCAAATCATCCCACTGGTAGTATGTTTCAAACAATTTATACACATTTTATATCTTGTCATTACCTTTTCTATTTCTTGAAATTCAGATGCTTAGGTGATGTGGTAGTCCATTATTTATTACCATTATCATATCACTTGTGATATATCCACAGAAGTCTTATTCAAATATTTCATGATTGTATATGGGACATCCTATGAACTCAAAGATTATAATAGCTGAGCAGAAATTATATCAAATTCCAGCAAATTGAAATGATTTTGAGTACAATTCTGACAATTTATGATACCTGCTTCCTGATGAACAGCTTAGTGGGGAATGAAGAAGCTCATCACCAGCAGGTTATAGCCTCTAGTTGATTAATTTATGAACCAAGGAGACCAATGAATGAGACAAATAAGGAATGTCCTCAGTTATGCAATGAAAATGACAGTTTTGAAACAGGTGGCAAAAGAGGATGAGGAACACTTTTGAACATCAGATCCTAATGTAAAAAAACAAACAAACAAACAAACAAAATAACTGGAAATGAATATAAAAGTGAGTAAATGGCACAATATCCCCCCCTCCAAATAAACACATAATCTGTTAAAGAATAGGACTCAAAAATAAATTATATGTATAAGATAGAAGCATCTTGGAAAGACTGCAATATTCTACTCATTAAAATCTATGGGCTATTAAAAGTAGTTGTCAAAAATAATTTTGGAAGATCTGAATGCCTGCATTAATGAGAGGAAAAATAAAAATGAAATGATAATAGCAACTAAGTAATAGAAAATCAGGAACAAGAAACTAAAGATTAGTGGAGGAATCAATAGACTAGAAAATGAAAACAAAAATGAAGTTGATATGTAGGATTTTGCTCTGTACTTTGCATCATTTTCTTGGGCCTGAAAGATTCTGAGTGAGCCAGACAGACAAAAGAATTTTGAGAAATTGTGCTAGAAATGCATTTACCTGAACTTCTTTGCAAAAGAGGACAAAGGATATGTATTAGCCAGAAGATCACAAAAGAATTTTTTATTTTGTTTTGTTTTGGGAAGGAACTATGGCTCAGGAAAATTCTTTCCATTTTCTAGACTTTTGGGAGGTCTGGAGTTCTCAGGCTGATTGGGAACCACATAGAACACATGAGAAGACAGTTTTATTTTTTCCCCAGGAGAAACTAGCAGCTACCATGGTACCTTTTCACATACAGATGGATGAGATGAGAGGGATTCTGGTTTAATGACTTTCAAGGGTCTTCTATTCATCATTCAAAGCACAAACTAGGCTATCTTTGCCCCAACTTTCTATTTCTCTCTCTCACAAAGTCTCATCTGATCAGAAGTAACATTTTCCTACATATATGTAGCATTATAATACTATGGGGTTCCAACATATTATTTGAGGTAGTTAGGTAGCATACTATGTAGAGATATGGGCATGGAGTCAGAAATACCTCAGTTCACATTCAGTCTCAGACCTTAATTAACTGTATGGCACTAGGCAAGTCACTGAACCTACAATTTTCCCAGTTTCCTCATCTATAAAATAGGGATAATAATTCCCACTCAGGATAAAATGAAATCATTGTAAAGATCTTAGCACAGTGCCTGGCAACAACCCTGTTAATGTTTTAAATCACAGCTGTCCAACCTTACTTTTAAAACTTTTTATTGAAATAATAGACAATATGTATCGATCTGCCATTTTTATGAGATCCCTGCAGTAGCTCAGCTTCATTTACTAAACCCACGGTGGGCTGCAGAAAAACCACACTGCGCGCAGGAGCTAGAAAGAGAAATCCAATTTAAAATAGCTTCAGACAACAGAAATAATTGGGAGTCTACCTGCCAAGGCAGACTCAGAAACTTTGTGAAAACAACTATAAAACACTTTTTACACAAATAAAATCCAATTTAAATAATTGGGAAAATATTGCTGCTCATGGATAGGCTGAGCTAATGTAATAAAATAATGGCAATTCTACCCAAATTAAACTACTTATTTAGTGCCCATCTATAAAATTTCCTAAATTTTACTTTAATGATTTAGAAAAATTTATAACAATTCATATGGAGATAAAAAAGTCAAGAAAATTATTAAGTATCTAAGACAGGATTTGAACCCAGGTACTCCTGACTCCAGGGCTGGTGCTTTATCCACTATGCCACCTAGCCATCCCTGTGCAAAAGCTTTTTAATTTAAAATAATCAAAATTATCCTGCTGGTTTTTAATGATGTTCTCCATCTCTTATTTGATTATCAGCTGCTTCCCTTTCCATAGATCTGAGAGGTAACTATTCCTTATTCTCCTAGTTTACTCATAATATTGTCTTTTATGTCTAAATCCTGCACCCATTTTGATCAGTCTTGTTATAGTGTGTGAGATGTTGGTCCAATCCTAGTTTCTGCCATACTGACTTCCAATTTTCCCAGCAGTTTTTATCTAAGAGTGAGTTCCTATCCCAGAAGCTGGGCTCTTTGGGTTTATCAAATATCAGATTGCTATAATCCTTTCCTGTTGTCTCTTTTGCACCTACTTTATTCCACTGATCACCATTCTATTTCTTAGCCAGTACCAGACAGTTTCAATTACTGATACATTACAATATAATCTGATTAGGTTAAGCCACCTTTTGTTTTTTGTACTTTTTTTTCATTAAATCCCTGGATATCCTTGACTTTTTGTTTCTTCACATGAATTTTTTTTTTATTTTTAGTTTTTGCAAAGCAATGGGGTTAAATGACTTGCTGAAGGTCACAAAGCTAGGTAATTATTAGGTGTCTGAGGGTGGATTTGAATCCAGGTCCTCCTGACTCCAGGGCCAGTGCTCTATCCACTGCACCACCTAGTTGCCCCTTTTCATATGAATTTAGTTACAATTTTTTTTTCCTAACTCATAAAAGTAACTTTTTGGATGTTTGGTAAGGTACTAAATGAGTATTTTAATTTAGGTAGAATTGGCATTTTATTATGTTATAGCTCAGCTTATCCATGAGCAGTTGATATTTGCCCAGTTATTTAAATCTGATTTTGGTTGTGTGAAAAGTTTTTATGGTTGTTTTCATAGAGTTTCTCAGTCTGCTTTGGCAGGTAAACTCCCAAGTATTATATATTGTCTGAAATTATTTTAAATGAAATTTTTTTTCTAGTTCCTGTTGCTGTCTCTTTCTAGCAATATATAGAATTGCTAAGGATTTATGTGGGTGTATTTTATATTCTGCCACTTTACTAAAGTTGCTAATTGTTTCTAGTAGGTTCTTAGATTTTTTTTTTTAGTGTTCTTTAGGTATACCATCATGTCATCTGCAAAAAGAGGGTTTTTTTTCACTTGCTTGCCTATTCTAATTCCAGCAATTTCTTTTTCTTTTCATATTGCTGAAGCTAACATTTCTTTTAGGTTTTTGTTTTTTTTGCAAGGCAAATGGGGTTAAGTGGCTTGCCCAAGGCCACACAGCTAGGTAATTATTAAGTGTCTGAGACTGGATTTGAACCCAGGTACTCCTGACTCCAGGGCCAGTGCTTTATCCACTGCACCACCTAGCTGCCCCAAAGCTAACATTTCTAATACAATACTGAATAATAATGGAGATAATGGACAACCTTGCTTCACTCCTGATCTTATTGGGAATGCCTCTAGTTTATCCCCATTACATAGAATGCTTGTTGATGGTTTCAGATAGATACTGCTTATTCTAAAGAACAAATTATTTATTCCTACACTCTAATGTTTTTAGTAGGAATGGGTAGGGTATTTTGTCAAAGGCTTTTTCTACATATATTGGGATAATTTTATGATTTCTGTTAGGTTTGTTATTGATATGGTCAATTAAACTGACAGTTTTCCTAATATTGAACTAATTCTGCATTCCTGGGCTAAATTCTGCTTAGTTATAGTATATTATCCTAGTGATAACTTGCTGTAATCACTTTGCTAAAATTTTATTTAAGATTTTTTACAGCCATATTCATTAGGGAAATTGGTCTTTACTTTTCTTTCTCTGTTTTGACTCTTCCTGGTTTAGGTATCGGCACCATAATGGGGTCAGAGAAGGAGTTATGCAGAGTTCTGTCTTCAACTATTTTTTCAAAGAGTTTATATAGAATTGGAATCAATTGTTCTTTATATGTTTGATAGAATTCACTTGTTAATTTATCTGGCTCTGGAGATTTTTTTCTTATGGAGTTCAATGATAGCTTCTTGAATTGCTTTTTCTGAGATAGGGTTATTTATTTAATTTCCTCTTCATTTGACCAGGGCAACTTATATTTTTGTAAATATTCATCTATTTCACTTAGATTATCAAATTTATTGGCATATAGTTGGGCAAAATAATTCCAAGTTATTATTTTAATTTCCTGCTTATTGGTGGTGAGTTTACCTTTTTCATTTATGATACTATTAATTTGGATTTCTTCTTTCTTTTTTTAAATCAAATTAACCAAATATTTATCAGTTTTGTTAGATTATTTTCATAAAATCAACTCTTGGTTTTATTTATTAGTTCAATAGTTTTTCTTCCTTTCAATTTTATTAATTTCTCCTTTATATTTTAGAATTTATAATTTGGAATTTAATTGGGGGTTTTTAGTTTGTTCTTTAATTTTTTTAGTTGCATGTTTAGTTCATTGATTTCCTCTTTCTCCAAATTATTCATGTAGGCATTTAAAGATATAATATTCCTCCTGACAACTGCCTTGGCTGTCTCCCATACATTTTGGCATGTTGTCTCGTTACTGTCATTATCTAGGATCAAATCATTAATTTTCTCTATAATTTGGTGTTTGATCCACTCATTCATTATAATGAGATTATATAGTTTGCAATTAATTTTTAGGTCTATCCCTCCATGATTTATTATTGCACATGATTTTAGTTGTATTATGATCTGAGAAGGAAGTATTCACTATTTCTTCCTTTCTGCATTTGATTATAAAATGACCTTGTACATAGTCAATTTTTGTGTAAGTGCCATGTATTGCATAAAAAAAGTATATTCCTTTCTTTCCCCATTCAATTTTCTCCAAAGGTCTATCATGTCTAGGTTTTCTAATATTCTATTTTCCTCCTTAACTTCCTTCTTTTTTATTTTGTTTAGGTTTAGAGTTATCTAAATATGAGAGCAAGAGGTTGAGGTTTCCCACCAGTAGTTTTTTGCTGTTTATGTCTTCCTGTAATTCATTCAGCTTCTCCACTAAGAACTTGGAAGCTACATCATTTGGTGCATACTTATTTAGTATTGAAATTGCTTCATTGTCTATGGTACCTTTAAAGAGGATATAGTTTCCTTCCTTATCTCTTTTAATGAGATCTATTTTAGCAGCTACTTTGTCTAAGATAAAGATTACTACTACCCCTCCCTTTTACACTTCAGCTGAACAAAATATATTCTGCTCCAACCTTTTACCTTTATTCTATATAGCTTCAGAGATATTTTAGGATTCTGGTTTTTAATCCCCTCTGCTATTTGTTTATATTTTATGGGAGAGTTCATCCTATTCACATTCAAATTATTAGCTTTTTATTGTTCTCCATGTTATCTTCCTTCTATTTGTATTTTTCCTTTTTTCACTTTATTCATATTCCCCAATATTTTACTTCTGAATATCAACTCCTTCAGTGTGTTTGCCCTTTCATATCCACCCCTCCTCTATCTTTCCCCTTTCCCTTTGCTTCTTATTCCTTCCCTTTCTTCTGTTAGTTTCCATTTTCCTCTCCCTCCCCCTTATCCTTTTAATATTTAAAAGGTAAATAAGTTTCTTAACTTAACTGAGTGTGTGTATGTTAATCCTTCTTTGAGCCAAATCTGATGAGGGTAAGATTAAGGCAGTTCTCACCTTCTCCCTTCTTCTTTTCTGTTTCATTATGTCCTTTGTACCTCTTCATGTACTGTGATTTACCCCATTCAATCTCCCCTATCCTCCCATCTCTTTACTGCCCCCCCCTTTTTAAGGAGATATCCCCTTTCCATAGATCCGATAGACAGAGTATTTCTTGGTCTATTAATTTATCTATGGTATTGGTCTTTAGGTCTAAATCCTGACCCATTCTGACCTTATTTTGGTATAGATTTTAAGATGTAGATCTATGCCTAGTTTTTTCCATACTATTTTCCAGCTTTCCCAACAATTTTTGTCAAATAGTGAGTTCTTATCCCAGAGGCTGATGTCTTTGGGTTTATCAAATAGTGTCCATCACTTCTGCCTAAGTATATTCTCTCTATGTGAGTTAAAATTCTTGAGAGTTATGAGAATCTTTTGCCAGGTGGGGGGTAAAGCCAGTTTCATCTTGTTGGATAAAAGTTTTTTTTCCCTTTTCTCTCATTTACCTTTTCATGTATCTCTTGAGTTTACTGTTTTAAGTCCAAATTTTCTATTTAGCTTGATCTTTTCATCAGGAAAAGTTGGAAGTCTCCTATTCCATTAAATGTCCATCCTTTCCCCTGAAAGAAAAGACTCAGTTTTGCAGGATAGTGAAATCTTGGCTGCATTCCAAGATCCCTTGCTTTTCAGAATATCATATCTTAGGCCCTTTGATCCCTTGATGTTAATGTAGCCAAGTCCAGTGTAATCCTTACTATAGCCCCTTGGCATCTAAATTATTTTTTCTCGACTGCTTGCAGGATTTTCTCTTTTATTTGATAGTTCTGGAATTTGGCCACAATATTCCTTGGTATTCTCATTTTGTATCCCTTTAAGGAGTTCATTGATGCATTCTTTCAGTAACATTTTTGCCCTCTGATTCCATGATATCAGGGCAATTTTTCTTCACTACATCCTGAAGATCCAGGATTTTTTTAACCCTCAGTGGTTTTCCAAAGTGCAATGATTCTTAAGTTGTCTCTCCTGAATCTGTTCTCTTGGACTGTTGGCATGCCATTGAGTCATATTATATTTTCTTCATTTTTTTAAATTTTGTTTGACAGACTTTTATTGTCTCATGAAGTCATTAGTTTCCACATATTCCAATATTCTTTTTTTAAGAGAAGAATTTTCTGCATTTACCTTTGCAACTCCTTTTCCAATTCGTCACTTCTAATTTTGAAGGCATTTTCCATTTGCCCGATTGTGGTTTTGAGAGAATTTTGTTTTTTGCACTTGTCCAATTGCATTTTCTTTTCTTTTTTTTTTTTTTTTAGGTTTTTGCAAGGCAAATGGAGTTAAGTGGCTTGCCCAAGGTCACATGGCTAGGTAATTATTAAGTGTCTGAGACCGGATTTGAACCCAGGTACTCCTGACTCCAAGGCCAGTGCTTTATCCACTATACCACCTAGCCACCCCTCAATTGCATTTTCAAAGTATTTGTTTTCTTGTTGCAAGATGTTAATTTTCTCTTGCAAAGTGTTCATTTTTTCTTGTATTTCTTTTCCCAATTTTTCTAATTGATTTTTAAACTCCTTTCTGATCTCTTCTAAGAAGTCTTTCTGGGCTAGAAACCAATTCATAACCTCTGAGAAGTTCTAGATATCTCTGAGTTATGATTGTTGTCTTCAAGGTGGCTTTCAATGCCCCCCCCCTTTTTGATGACTTTTCTTCATTTTCCTAGGATCTTGTGTTGGGGGAGGGGCTGGTTCACAGACCTTCAGTGTTGAAATCTCTAGAGGCTTTGCTTATTGGACTTCATGACACCAAGTGGGTTGGTCAGTAAATGATGCTATATACTTTTTTTTTAATTTTTACAAGGCAATGGGGTTAAGCGGCTTGCTCAAAGCCACACAGCTAGCTAATTATTAAGTGTCTGAGGCCGGATTTGAACTCAGGTACTCCTGACTTCAGGGCCACCTAGCTGCCCCTGCTATATACTTTCTCTGGAGTGTCTGTGATGTTGAGTTTTGGCCCCCTCTCTAGGACTAGGTGGGTGGGTGGGGCAGCAGGATCTGATTATCCTCCAACAATGTGTGTTGGGGCCTTGGGCTATATAGTTAATCTCAAACCTCACTCAGCACCTAGGGAGATTGGCTGCCTACACCTGGGCCTGAGTGGGGTGGAGGGCTCTTACTGTAGTTGTTTTGGGAAGAGTAACCTTCCCCAGGCAGCTTGGTGGCACAGTGAATAGAACTCTTGCCCTGGATTCAGGAGGACCTGAGTTCAAATATAGCCTCAGACATTTAATAATTACCTAGTTGTATAACCTTGGGCAAGTCCCTTTACCCCATTGCCTTGCCAAAAAAAAATAACAACCCAAAAGAGTCACATTCTCCCACTGCCATTGGGGGGATGGAAACTTGGGGTCTCTGCTGAAAACATGGGGATTCATGGCCCTTGTCTTCCAGGACAGCAGAGCTAACCAGATCGATGTTTAGACACTATTCTGGAGCTCTCCACCCACTGCTCTGGAGCTCTCCCTGTAGCCTAGCTGGAACTCTTCCTGCCACTGCTCACAAAACCAAAGTGTTAGTGGCTGTTCTTAGGGTAATCCCCAGGCCTCATCCCACCACCCCTGGGCTGGCTCTCTGATCTCTGCCCCCAACTCACCCACACTCCCCTGAGACAGACCTTGTTGGTATATGCTGTCCTTTTTTCTTCTCTGCATTTTTTGGATCTAAATTCTGTTAAGAGACTTGATTCATATTAGTTCTAAGGGAAAGCCAAAAGAGCTTAGAACAGTGCCTGGCTTCTCTCCACCATATTGGCCAGAAGTCCTGGATAATTTTGATTATATTAACTTAAAAAGTTTTTGCACAAACAAAATCACTGTAAGCAAGATCAAAAGAAATATAGTAAATTGGAAAACAATTTTTACAACTTTTTTTCTGACAAAGGACTCATTTAGAAAATATATAGAGAATGGAGTCAAATTTATTAAAAAAAAGTCATTCTCCAACTGACAAATGGTTGAAGGATATGAAAAAGCATTTGTAGATGATAAAATCATAGCTATCTATGGTTATATGAAAAATTGTTCTAAATCATTACTAATTAGGGAAATGCAAATTAAAGGCTCTTTGAAGTACCACCTCAAACCTCTCAGATTGGCTAATATGACTAGAAAGGATAATGATCAATGTTGGAAGGGATGTGGGAAATCTAGGACACTAATGCATTGTTGGTGGAGCTGTGAACTGATCCAACTTTTCAGGAGAGCAATTTTGAATTATGCGGAAAGAATAATAAAAATGTGCATACCCTTTGATCCAGCAATATCACTACCGGGTCTATACCCTGAAGCAATCATGAAAAAAAAGGTAAAAATATCACTTGTACAAAAATATTCATAGCATTTATATTTGTAGTAGCAAAGAATTGGAAATTGAAGGGATGCCCATCATTTGGGGAATGGCTAAACAAATTGTAGTATATGTATGTTATGGAACACTATTGTTCTATTAGAAATCACAAGAGATCAGATTTCAGAGAAGCCTGAAAAGACTTGTATGAATTGATACTGAGTGAGATGAGCAGAACCAGAAGAACATTGTACACCTTAACAACATGGGGGTGAGGATCAACCTTAATGGACTTACTCATTCCATCATTGCAATAATCATGTGCAGTTTTAGGGTGTCTGTGATTGAGAATATCATTGGGTATCCAGAGAAATAGCTGTGGAATTCAAACAAAGACCAAAGATTATTACCTTCAATTTTTTTACAAAAACTTTTTTTATGTACTAAATGATTTTGCTGTCTCTAATATTTTACCTCTTCCTCAAGTATATGTTTTTTTTTCTCTCAGCACATTCAGTTTTGATCAATGCATAACATGGAAACAATGTAAAGATTATCAGATTGCCTTCTGTGGGGAGGGAGGGAAAGGAGGGTGAGGGAAATTTGTGAAATTCAAAACCTTAGAAAAATGATAGATAGAAACTACTATTGTTTATAATTGGAAAACAAATGAAATATTTATATAAAATAAATAATGATAGCTAGAAATTTTTTTAAAAAATATTTTGACTCAGCAACTTAAGTGCAGTTAATACATCTCCAATTATTTGGATGTATCTTTAATTATGCACACAATGTTTTATAATTGTGTTCAAATATTTCAAGTATTGTTATTGGATATCCAATGATATTCTCGATCACAGACACCCTAAAATTGCACATTATTATTTTAAGTATTTTAAACTATCTGTAGTTTGAATTCAATTTGTCTTTTTATCTTCTCCTGCAAGTTTTTGTTGGGTAATGTATAGAAATGTTGATGATTTTTTTTTTGGGGGGGGTTTATAACCTGAACCTTTGTTGAAATTGTTTATTATTTCAACTAGCTTTTTGTTGTTTCTCATTAACTGTCTAGAATTTTCTAATTAAACAATCATGTTCTTTGTTAAAAATAAAATAAAATAAAATCACACTGAGGGCTGCATTCAGCCCACAGGGCACATTTTGACAACCCTGGTTTAGGTGATGATGATGAGGAGGAGGACAGTGTTTCTCAATTTATGAGAGCCATGATATGACAGAATGAAATCCTTTTAGTAAATGATGAGTCTTTTAGAGATATAAATGATATCATTTAATACCTAATTAATATCTTATTTCATCTCCTACACTAAATTGGAGATCAAGAGAATAAGAATTCTGAACCAAGTATCTCTTTGTAACTGTTTGGATTACAGCCTTAATGGACACAGAAGAAAAAACCAGCATTATTTATTCTTAGCCCCTCACAGTGGTGTGTCTGGCACATGATAAGTGTTTTCTAAATGTTTACTGATTGACCCAATATATTGATTGAAACTACCAAGGAAGAACTGGATGGATAATGGTCAGATGGATTATTTAGCTATTTTGAGCATATTTGGGGGGATTTAGGTTTTCTACTGTTTGAATAATCTCTAGGATGCCATATACCAAATATCCTGAGCTCTTTTCTCCCTCAAAGGATTTCATCTTTCCAGGATATCATCATGCAATGATAAAATCCTTTGTCATATTTTTCCATCCCCATCATGAGGAAACTTCGCTATTGCACAGACCTCATTAAAGAAATTCTAACTACATAATAAGTTCCCATGGAACCTCTCAGAGATCTAAATACTTTCAACATATGAGTGAATGACCATAGATGATTCTGCACTGACTCCTGTCACATACTCCCTGACTTAGATGACCTGCCATGTACCCGACATCACAAAACCATGGCCTGCGTTTAACTGAAAGTTTGATGTATCTTTCAGTTCCAGTTTGGTAAAAAGGTTGGTGATTGATACCTGGTGTTATATGTCCTTGTTATAAACCATCTTTCTTTTGTATGCAAAAGTCTCTTATGCACTCACATCTATGCTAAAACCCAAACCTGAGCACTTATTGTCTATACATTTATATATAAATATAATGGATAAAAATATCAAAGGTATCACCATGAAAGTTCACTTACCTCACTGACTCTAAAATATATTAGAAAGAAATTTTTTATGTGTCTCATCTGGTATTGATAAAAAAAAGAATAAAACAGGATAGACATTCAAGAAATGGAACCATGCTTATGTATATGTCTGTGTGTGTGTTTGTGTGTATGACAAGACTTATGATTTCATTGATATGGGGAATTTCCAGTGAGGAAATTTAGATCATTACATACTTTGCATTTTAGATTCTTAAAGAGCTTGCTAAACAGATTATTAAAGTCTAATAACCATAGACATAATAAAAAATAAAGGGGATAGATACATTATTCCATAATTGATATTGAGAAAACTAACTAAAATGTGATTAAAACAACATTTAAATCCATACCTCACAGCTTAAACTTTCTGTCTGAGTCAAAGTAAAATTAATGATAAAGAAACAAAAGAAGTAATGTGGTTATCCTAGTTCTGGACAGCAGAGGCATTTCTGTTAAAGAAAGACAAAATTGGGACATGGGACTGAATTTGATTACATGAATATCAAAAACGCTTTGCATGATGAAAAACAATATATTTAAAAAGCAAAGAAAAATTACTGCCTTGAAAACTCTATCTGTAGTAAATAAAGCAGAAAAAAAATCTTAACATCTAAAATTTATTAAAAACTGAGTACTTAATTCAAGGGCAGTACTTAGTTCCCAGTGGGGATCCCATTTTGTCAAAAGATGAAATGACAGTTAACTGTCGAATATTGTAAACAATCACTTGAGAAAAATTGTTCAATCTCATTAATATCCTAAGAGATGCAAATTAAAACAACTTTGATGTGCTACTTCATGCACATCAAATTGGCCAAAAAATAGCTAGAAGTGACAATACACAATGCAAGAGGAATTGTAGAGAATCTTCCATGAATTCTCATAGCTGGGAGTTCTATAGTTTTCTTAGAGGGCAATTTGTCAACACAAAACAAAATGTTCATGAACTTTGAGTCAATATTTTCATTATTAATAATCTATCTGAAGGACATATTAAAATGACATCATTTAAGATAAATATTTTATAAATACGAATAAAATAACAATATCAAATGTTATATGGCCTAAAAATATTACCATAACATGTAGCATCATATATTATATGTCTGGCATAATATAATAACAATTTAACATGTATCATCATATATAATATTTATTATATGAATTAGTGTATTATATATGACATATTTAAATATGCATTCCACATTATTCTATTTTGCTATAGCATATATTTTATAATTTGTTCATCTATATTTATTCATATAATTTATTCATATATATTTTTCATTTATGTGGACAACAGAATGACATTCATATCAGTTGTAAAAATTAGACCCTTTGAATTCTTAAACATCTATTCTGGGATTCTATCTGTCCTGTTACTTAACTGCCTTTCCTATCTCAATATTTCTGGAAAACACAATAACTGGTCAACCATAGATCCCTGGCCAAGCCCCATTTGGTCATTGTTTGGGTTCAGATCCGCTAAGAGTTAACATAAATAGCAATTGTTTCTATTTTGGCCAGAAATCCTGATGGTCTTCCTCTCCCAGTGGAGGAACTAGGAAAAGAGACCTTCCTCTGCCTCATTTCTTTCTTATCTAGTGGCCTTCATCACTGAATGGGTTTTGCCTCAATCATATTAGATTTTCAATAGACAAAACTTAAAATGGCCAAGATTTCCCACTACATTCAGCATCATCTCCAGTCATCTTAATACATATTTGGCCACTAACCCAGAGGAGAAAGTCAAGGTAGTGACTTTGCACAGCCCTAACTCCAATTCATTTGTATGTCATGGCATCACCTCTCTGTCATGATCCTATTTGAGAAGCAAGGACAAACAACAACAACAAGAACAATACATACCTTCAAACTGATTGCCTCCTCTATCACATTTCCCTATTCCTATCCAATTGTAGATACAAGATCAAATCAATACTGCCTTTGTCCATGTTTGAGGTATCAATTCACTTAGGGGATATCCTTATGATCTCACAGGCTATCTTTTATCTTTATATTTATATCTATAATACTGAAAAATGCTCGGCCCATACTGAATGCTTAATAAATGCTTTTTTAATTCATTTAGTAAAAAAATTAAATAAAATTAAGGAAGCTAAAAAAAAAGTAGAGAAAGCACCTTAATAAACATTTGATTTACTTTCATCAGGAGAAAAATATCTGCCAAAGGCAACACTGTCTTAAAATATGAACTCATTTTAAAAATTTTACAATGAAGCATAATGGATGACCATGAGCAGTATCACCTCATAAAACAGAGAAAAGCAGCAGAGGGAAAAAATCAGTTAGGAAAAAAAGCTTTGCAAGAAAAGTAAGCAGTCATTCCAAAGGCATTCAAGTATGAAAATGAAAACGAAATTACAAACAGAAGATAAATGGAAAAAATTTGCAAAAAGCACTGCAACAAATTGTTTTCTCTGTCAAGAACCATGACATTTGGACCCTAATATCACAGTTCTAGATTTGCTTATACAAGAAGAAGAAATGACATTGAAGAGAACAATGCCAAAAAAAGGCAGCTGGATTGGATCAAGCATAGCTAAAATTGTTGTGTGCTAGAGGCAACACAATTGTGAATTCATTGAAAGATTGATATAAAAGTTATATGAAGGAAGGAAAGATGTCAAAGGATTGGAATAAATCTCAGACCTTCTTTTAAAAAATATCAGAGAAAACCTCAAATGCTCAAATCTAGGATAATAACCAAGATTAGGACATTAATAGAGAACATGTAAGCTTTTGCAATTGATACTCAACAATGTACCTTCTATATATCATTTCACAATTAGCCAAAAGATGTAGAGAATATGAGACCATATTGTGCTTATTTTTGTTAATTATGAAAAATAATGTCTCACATTCATAATTCAAAATTGTCCAAAATTCCTCTGAGAATTTAACAACAGAAATGATCATTTTCAATCACTCTTGTGGGACAACTTTATTGCATTGTTTGAACCTAGTCCTATGGAGTTGCCTCTTTGCTAACCTAAGAGATGCCATATCCTCATTCCTACATAATGTATAACTTACAGATACTCCCTTTTCTTTTGGTTTTCCCCTTTTCTGTGTGGTTTAATCAAACTCCTAATTTATTTCAACTCTTAGTTTTTTCCTCTGTTGCATCACTCTAATAATAATCACCAGAGAAGACATAAACCAGCTGCATGCTTATCAAAGATATTTATAATTGTAATGGAGGAGATCCAGCTCAAAGGACAAATTGAAGAGGACAGTGAAGTCATTAACATTTCTTTTTTAGAGCTTAAATTGTGTTGGTTATATCAATCTCCAGCATATTGAAAGACCTCCTGAAAAGAGATCTATTATGATTTAAAAGAGCTTGATCTGCTGCCTCTGGTGGAAAGATCTGGTCAAGATGAAGATTGTCTATTGCCCAGATTTCTTCATGCAAACATTTGGACAAACTATAGAGCTTTGTTCTTCATAAATGTAGTCAATACAGATGGCAAGATGAATTATCTTTGGGATGTTGCAGGGTTCCTCTATTGCTTTCAGGTTTCTCTTGAAAGCAAGACCCATATTTTTAATATTAACATTCTTGTGTGCAAAATGTAGAATCTGACTGCCACAGAAGAATTAAGAATAAGTTTAAGAAAGAAATGAGAAGACTCCAAATGGATGTGAACACATTGCAACATAAAATCAAAGAAGAGTAAAGATGTTATTGTTGCCAGAGCAACTGGGATGGGGAAATCTGAGGGAGATGACTATTGTTCACTTTTGGTGCTGAAATCACCAAACTCTCTGAATCAGGAAGGAAAAATAGGCTTATAATAGCCTATAATTCACAGGTTGCACAGGTTACTACTACAAAAAGTTCACAAGTTGGAGAAGCAGCAAGATAGTGAGTTTTAGAATCGCTGTGAGCTAAAGAGAAAGAGAGACTTAAAGGTCAGGCTGATTAGCAGAAACTAAGGGAATTATTTAGGGGTAGAATGAAGGCAGGAAAGCACTGTAGGAATCAACTTTAGGCACTTTAATGAAGTAAAGAAGGTGAGTTTCTCAGAAGGTAACAAGGTTAAGCAAAAAAGAGACAATTACAAGATAGGAAAGAAAGTAAGTTTCTATGGAGATAGTCAAGTTAAGCAAGGAGAGACAGCAGGGGGAGAATAACAAAGGAAATAGTAGGAATAAATTAAGTCAAAGAAAGTGAGTTTTTAAAAAGATAGGATCTAGCCACATGGAGCTGGGATCATATGTATCCAAACTAGAGAAAGGGGAGAAGAAACCAGGCGGCAGTTCCCTGATCCAGTCAGTAGGAAAATAAAAAAAAAAAGAAGGGGTCAGTGGGCCAGACATTCTTTACATATACCTCAGTGCTAGGCAGAACAGGGGAGGCATTTAAGGAGTGGCTAATCTGGTGTAGGAGAGGTAGAGGGAGGGGACTGAAAGTGAGTGGTGTTTATTGATAATGCCCATGCTTCTGCCCCCAGGGCATGACCAAGGCCAGGCTATTGTTAAAGTTCAAAATGATTTGGGAAATGGGATACTCAAGAGCAAATACAGAATGGAAAATACCATCACTGAGAAAAAAAATAACAAAAAAAATAACAAATACAAGATTTATTTCCAGTATGAAAAGATTACATTTTTCTGTGTCTAGAGTTCCCCTATTTTGTGATGAAGGATTTTTTGTGTTGAATAGAGAAGATAGACTGGTCACATGGTAAGAACGATGAATAACTGGATAGCCAGAGTGTTCCATTGGTACCATCACAATATCAGGAGGAAATAAGGAAAGCCTTTAACACATTGGCTTTTCCCTTTTTTGATGAAATTATGGGAAGATATAGACAAGAGGTATACAGCAAGGGCAGGCATGTAGGTTTTGATCTATATGATATTATGGAGCTACTGATATAATGAAATCAAAGATCTTTTTAAACATTTTAACACTTGATTATGTGTGTATAGTAATTAATCAATCAATCAATAGTCACTATATATCTATCATACATTAAGCTGCATGTGATAAAAATCCACTTAAAAATATAGCCTCCTCTGAGCATAAAAGAAAGTTCATTTTGGCTTTTCTTGAGAAAAGGACATACTTCAAGTCTCACAAAGGTAGTGAAGATTAAGGAGCTGACCCAAGGTAGTCAAGTATGGCCTAGCGCTATTCCTCCCTCCCTAGCCCCCTCTCTTCCAAACTGATTGGTTAAGGTTTTCAGAGTTACAATCTTTACGTGAAAAATCTACCCAGTAACAAAGAGAAGAATAAAATGTTTTCTTAGAATGTTACCTCACCATCCAGATCGTGAGGATATCAGAAGATTTCTAATGACCTTCTGTTGTCTAAATGAATTAATGTCTGAGAATGCAAGGTCTCCTTAGTACTTATCATCAAACAAGAGTAGACAGTCTATTGTTCTCCACTCCATCATCAAACAGGTGGCTAACTAAGAATGCAAGAATGCAAGTTCTCTACTATTTCCCTCCCTAACAGAATCAGGAGGGTGTCTGACTTGCAATGCAAGGTCTCTCTTTCTCTTTCTTCTAAGAATAGTTTTAGTAATAGTCTGTCTTTGTTCTCATGATTTTTTTTAGGTTTTTGCAAGGCAAATTGGGTTAAGTGCTTTGCCCAAGGCCACACAGCTAGGTAATTATTAAGTGTCTGAGACTGGATTTGAACCCAGGTACTCCTGACTCCAGGGCAGGTGCTTTCTCCACTGTGCCACCTGGCTGCCCCTGTTCTAATGATTTTTAATCCTGAGAGGACTTCACTAGGAATATCAACTCTTAAGAGTGAATATTCCACTCAATGCTGAGTACTAAGGCTATAAAAAAACAGGCGAAAGGCAGTCCCTTACCTCAAGGAACTTATAGCCTAATGGAAGGAGATAACTGTAAACAAACAAATATATATATATATATATATATATATATATATATATATATATATATATATATATATAATGAAAGCTAGATATTGAGTAAATAGGAAATAATTGATGTTGGGAAAACAATGGGAATTCAGAAATATAAGGCAATGCTGTCACCTGAGAGAGAGTGGGGCAGGGGCGAGTGGGAATCATATCAGCTCTGACAAGGGATGAAAAAATTTGGAAGAGTCACTGTGGGTAGTAGGAATGAGTTGATAAGGCAGGTATAGTAGGATTACCTAGATACAGTGAAAGCCTTATTTATAGTGACAAAGTTGGTGTCTAATTAGTGTCTAATTAATGAAATGACTGGATAAAACTAGGGCATATCAATGTAATGGGTTACTACCATCATTAAAAATAATAATATTAAAATATTATTTGGAAATAATATAAATAAAATTGGAAAGGACAACACACAAAAAAGTTCCTACTTAGATTTCTCCTTCAGGGATGGAGGTGACCTAGAGTTTCAAAGTCTATGCCAGTAGAGTTCATTGAGATTCTTCAAGTATGATTGCAGCAAAGATTATATTTGCTGCCTGGGAAATAACATAAGTGTAAAGAGTTTCACTAACAACAGGGCAGCTACTAGATGATGAATGTACTGGCTATAACAAAGATTCAATACAGAAAAATAGAAAATGGACTGCATACTAAAATGTCTATAAACATTAATTTAATTATTAGTCTATAAGCAAGATCTCTTTGTCTAATGATTAGTGAATTGATATTTTAGTGATATAACAACCAGGTTGAAAGTAAAATCTGTTTTTCAAGTGATACTAGGAACAATAGGGAGGTCTGTATAAATTCAAGGTTGGTTAACAGATTCACATTTCAAAAAAAAAGATCAGATGGCCTCAATTTCATTGTTCATCTAAAGAGAAGTGTCATAAGATGTTTAGTCACTTCATTTTATGATATTCATGATCAGCTTAACTAAAAAGATCATGAAGATTTTCAGTTCAAAGCAACAAGGATTTCTGAGACAGCAAGCATTAATTAACATCAAGTTTATTAAGTACTTATTACATTCCAAAAGTAATTATTCAGTCCTGATTATTTAAAAGGTATAGGGTGACATACCAAGGATATAAAGACTAAAATAACCTTTGCCTTAAAGATCTTAGATGTCTCCAGGGAATCCATCATGTACACAGGTAAATAAAAACAGTACAATTTCAAGAAGGTGAGAGCAATAAATTGTCTTAATTGCAGCTTATCCACCAACATCTGTTGCAAAGAATGAAGTAGAGAGATTCCATGAGGAACTTGACAAGATGCTCTAAATCAAGTCAACATATATCTTGTTACTCACTGATTTGAGTGCAAAATTGGGCACAGCACAGGAATGACAAAAACTATGCTGGAAGGTGAGGTTTGCAGGATTAAAAAATAAGGAAGTCAAATGCTATATAGAAGCTATTTAGAATGTAGAATTAGAATAAAATATCAAATTAGAAAGAGAAATGGAAGATATTATTTAGAAGCCTAACACCAAAATATCTTTTAATTTTGTTTTGCTGTTTTTCTGTTGTGTCTGACTCTTTTTTTCCAATCAGAGCTATTTTATTTCATTTTTAGAAAGGTTTTTATTTATTTTGAGTTTTACAATTTTTCCCCTATTCTTGCTTCCCCCCCACAGAAGACATTCTGTTAGTCTTTACATTGTTTTCATGGTATATATTTATCTCAGTTGAATTTGATGACAGAGAAATTATATCCTTAAGGAAGAAAAATAAACTATGAGATAGTAAAACTACATAATAAGATAAATTTTTTATTCTAATTTAAAGATAATAGTCTTTGGTCTTTATTCAAAGTCCATAATTCTTTCTCTGGATACAGATGGTATTCTCCATTGCAAATAGTCCAAAATTGTCCCTGGTTATTGCACTGATGGAATGAGCAAATCCATCAAGATTCAACATCACCCCCATGTTGCTGTTAGGGTGTACAATGTTTTTCTGGTTCTGCTCATCTTGCTCAGCATCAGTTCATGAAAATCCTTCCAGACTTTCCTAAATTCCCATCCCTTCTGGTTTCTAATAGAACAATAGTGTTCCATGACATACATATACTACAGTTTGTTAAGCCATTCCCCAATTGAAGGACATTCACTTAATTTCCAATTCTTTGCCACCACAAAGAAGGCTGTTATAAATACTTTTGTACAAGTGATGTTTTTACCCTTTTTCATCATCTCTTCAGGATATAGACTAAGTAGTGGTATTGCTGGATCAAAGGGTATGCACATTTTTGTTTCCCTTCGGGGGCAATTCCAAACTACTCTCCAGAAAGGTTGAATGAGTCCACAGCTCCACCAACAATGTGTTAGTGTTCCAAGATTTCCCACATCCCTTCCAACTTTGATCATTGTCCTTTCTGGTCATGTTGGCCAGTCTGAGAGGTGTGAGGTGGTATCAAAGAGATGCTTTAATTTGCAATTCTCTGTAAGTAATGATTTAGAGCAATTTTTCATATGAGTATGGATCACTGTAATTTCCTTAGCTGTAGATTGCTTTTGCTTAATCTTTGACCATTTGTCAATTGGGGAAAGGCTTATTTTTTTGAAAATTTGACTCAGTTCTCTGTATATTTTAAAATGAGTCCTTTGTCAGAAATACTATTTGCAAATACTGTATCCTAATTTAATCCATTTTTTTTATCTAGGTTACAGTGGTTTTTAATTTAATGTAATCAAAATTATCTAGTTTAATGATATTCTCCATCTCTTCCTTGGTCATAAACTGCTTCCCTTTCCATAGATCCCCAGGTAAACTACTCCTTGATCTTCTAGTTTGCTTATAATATGTCTAAATTTTTTATGTCTAAATCTTGTATTCATTTGGATCTTATCTTGGTATAGGGTGTGAGATGTTGGTCTAATCTAAGTTTCTTCATACTAACTTCCAATTTCCCAATAATTTTTTTTATCAAAGAGTTTTTATCCCAATAGCTGGACTCTTTGGGTTTATCAAACAGCAGATTATTATTTCTTGCTGTTGTGCCTAGTCTATTCCACTGACCTATGACTCTATTTCTTAGCCAATACCAGACAGTTTTGATTACGGATGCTTTATAACATAATTTTAGATCTGGTAAGGCTAAGCCACCTTCTTTTGCACTTTGTTTTAATTGAATCCCTGGAAATTCTTGACTTTTTACTTCTTCATATAAATTTACTTACAACTTCTTCTAACTCATTAAAGTGATTCTTTGGAATTTTGATTGGTAGGGCACTAAATAAGTAGCTTAGTTTTGGTAGAATTGCCATTTTTATTATATTAGCTCAACCTATCCATGAACAGTTGATGGTTGCCCAGGTATTTAAATCTGATTTAACTTGTGTAAGATGTGTTTTGTAATTAGCTTCAAAAAAGTTTTTGAGTCTGCCTTTTGGCAGGTAGACTCCCAGGTATTTTATTTTGTCTGAGGTTACTTTAAATGGGATTTCTCTTTCTAGTTCTTTCTTCTGTAACTTTCTAGTCTTATATAGTAATGTTGAGGATTTATGAGGGTTAATTTTATATCCTGCTACTTTGCTAAAGTTACTAATTATTTCTAGTAGTTTTTTTAGATGACTTTTTGGGATTCTATAGATATACCATCATGTTACCTGCAAAGAGTGAGAGTTTTGTCTCTTTCTTCCTAATTCTAATTCCTTCAATTTATTTTTCTTCTCTTATTGCTGAGGCTAATATTTCTAATATGAAATTGAATAGTAGGGGTAATAATAGGCATCCTTGTTTCACCCCTGATCTTATTGGGAATGCCTCAAGCTTATTCCTGTTGCATATGATGCTTATTGATGGTTTCAGATAGATACTGCTTATTATTCTGAGGATCAAACCATTTATTCTTACATTGTCTAGTGTTTTTATTAGGAATGGGTGTTGTATTTTGTCAAAAGCTTTTTCAGCATCTATTGATATGATCACATGATTTCTAATAGGTATGTTATTAATATAATTAATTATGCTAACAGTTTTCCTAATATTGAGCCAACCCTGCATTCCTGGGATAAATCCTACTTGATCATATTGTATTATCCTAGTGATAACTTGTAATCATTTTGCTAAGATTTTATTTAGTATTTTTGCATCTATATTCATCAGGGAGATAGGTCTATAATTTTCTTTCTCTGTTTTAAATCTTTTTGCTTTAGGTATCAGCACCATATTGGTGTCATAAAAAGAGTTAGGCAAAGTTCCATCTTCACCTATTTTTCCAAAGAGTTTATGTAGAATTGGAACTAATTGTTCTTTAAATGTTTGGTAGAATTCACTTGTGAATCCAGCTGGCCCTGGAGATTTTTTCTTAAGGAGTTCAATAATGGCTTGTTGAATTTATTTTTCTGAGATAGGGTTTTTAGGTTTTTAATTTCCTCTTCATTTAATCTGGACAATTTATATTTTTAAAAATATTCATTGATTTCACATAGATTGTCAAATTTATTGGTATATAGTTGGGCAAAATAATTTCAAATTATTACTTCAATTTCCTCCTCATTAGTGCTGAGTTCATCTTTTTCATTTATGATACTAGCAATTTGGTTTTCTTCTTTCTTTTTTTTTAATCAAATTGACCAGAGGTCTATTAATTTCATTGGCTTTTTTTTCATAAAACCAGCTCTTGATTTTATTTATTAGTTCAATAGTTTGCTTGCTTTCAGTTTTATTAATTTCTCCTTTAATTTTTGGAGTTTATAATTTGGTATTTAATTGGGGGGTTTTAATTTGTTCTTTCTCTACTTTTATAGTTGCATATTTAGTTCATTGATTTCTTCTTTCTCTAATTTATGCATGTAAGCATTTAAAGATATAATATATCCCCTGACAGTCACCTTGCATGTATCCCATAGGTTTTTGTATGTTGTTTCATTATTGTTATTATTTAGAATGAAATAATTAACTTTTTCTATAATTTGTTGCTTGATCCACTCATTGTTTAAAAAGAGGTTATTTAGTTTCCAGTTAGTTCTGAGTCTATGTCTCCCTGGCCCAGTATTGCATATGATTTTTATTGCATTATGAGCTGAGAAAGATGTATTCACTATTTCTGACTTTCTGAAATTGATTATTAGGTTTTTATGTACTAGTACTTGGTCAATTTTTGTGTAAGTGCCATTAACTTCAAAAAATAAAGTATATTTCTTTCTATTCCAATTCAGTTTCTTCCATAGGCCTATCATATCTACGTTTTCTAAAAATCTATTTAGTTACTTAACTTCCTTCTTGTTTATTTTATGATTATATTTTATCTAAATCTGACAGTAGAAGGCTGTGGTGTCCCACTAGTAGAGTTTTACTGTCTGTGTCTTCCTGTAGCTCTTTCAACTTCTCTAAGAATTTGGATGCTGTCCCACTGGGTTCATATGTATTTAGTATTGAAATTGCTTTATTGTCTATGGCACCTTTTAGGAGGATATAGTTCCCTTCCTTATTCCTTTTAATAATATCTATTTATGAAGCTGCTTTGTCTGAGATAAGGGTTGCTACCCCTGTTTTTTTCACTTCAGCTGAAGCAAAATATATTTTACTACAACCTTTTACCTTTACTCTAAAAGTATCTCTCTGCATCAAATGAGTTTCTTGTAAGCAGCATATTGTAGGATTCTGGCTTTTAATCCACTCTGCTATTTGATTACATTTTAAGGGAGACTTCATCCCATTCACATTCAAAGTTATAATTACTAACTCTTTATTGCTCTCCACGATATCTTCTTTCTGTTCGTATTTTACCCCTTTTTTCCCTTTATCCATATTCCCCAGTGTTTTGTTTCTGAATACTGCCACCTTCAGTGTGTTTGTCTTCTTATATCAACCTCCTCCCTTTTCTTTCCCCTTTCCCTTTTCCCCTTTTTCCCCTTTCTTCTGTTAGTTCCCCCTTTTCTCCCTCTCCCCATCCCCACTCCCCTTTTCCCCTTTTAATGCTTGAAAGGTAAGATTAGTTTCTTAACTTAACTAAGTGTGTCTAAGTTAACTTAAGCCAAGTCTGATGAGATGAAGATTCTGGAGGTTTTCACCTCCTTCCTTCTTCCCTTCAATTACAATACATCTTTTTTTACCTCTTGATGTAATGAGATTTGCCCTATTCAGTTTCCCTCCAATCCTCCCTTCTCTTTACTGTCCCCCCTTTTAAGCAGGTATTGTTTTTAAATCGTTCTGAGTCACAGAAAAGTTATGAGCATCCATCACTTGTGGCTGTGTATGTTCTCTTTAAAAGAGTTACAATTCTAGTTATGCGACTCTTTCTTCCAAGTGGATATATAGCCAGTTTCATATTACTGGATAGCACTTGCTTGTTTTTTTAATGTTTTCAAGAGTCTCTTGAGCTTTCTGTTTGATGTCCAAATTTTCTATTTAGTTCTGGTCTTTTCATCATGAAATCTTGGAAGTCTCCCATTTCATTAAATGTCCATCTTATCCCCTGGAAGAAAAGTCTCAGCTTTGCCAGTTAGTGGATTCTTGGCTGCATTCCAAGCTCCCTTGCTCTTCAGAATATCTCATTCCAGGCCCCTTGATCCCTTAATGTTGCTGCAGCCAGGTCCTGCATAATTCTTACTGTGGTTCCTTGGTATTTAAATTTTTTCTCTCTGGCTGCTTGTAGGACTTTTTTCTTTTCTCTGATAGTTCTGGAATTTGGCCACAAAATTCCTTGGTGTTTTCATTTTAGGATCTCTCTCCAGAGCAGATCAATATATTCATTCAATAGCTATTTGCTCTCTAGTTCCATGATATCAGGTCAATTTTCCATCACTAAATCCTGTAATATTAAGTCCAGGCTTTTTTCCTTTTCAATGTTTTCAGAAAGACTATAAGTCTCAGGTTCTCCCATCTTGATCTGTTCTCGAGGTCAGTGGTTTTGCTGATTAGGTATTTTACATTTTCTTCTATTTTTTTCAATCTTTTGGTTTTGTTTAATACAAATTTATTTTTATTTTTTTAGGTTTTTGCAAGGCAAATGGGGTTAAATGATTTGCCTAAGGCCACACAGCTAGGTAATTATTAAGTGTCTGAGGTTGGATTTGAACCCAGGTCCTCCTAACTCCAGAGCTGGTACTCTATCCACTGCGCCACCTAGCCGCCCCATGTTTAATACAATCTTGTTGTCTCACGAAGTCATTAATTTCCACTGATTCCATTCTTTTTCTTAAGAGAAGGAGATTTTTCTTCATTTATGTTTTGCAACTCCTTTTCCAGTTGGTCAATTCTATTTTTGAAGGAGTTTTCCATTTGCCCAAGTGTAGTTTTGAGAGAATCATTTTCTTTTTGCATTTGCCCAATTGAAGATCTGAGAGATTTAGTCTCATTTTGTATTTGTCCAATTGTATTTTCCAAGGATTTGCTTTCTTTTTGCATGATGTTAATTTTCTCTTGCAATGTATTAATTTTCTCTTGAGTTTCTTTTCTCAGTTTTTCCAATTGATTTTTAAACTCCTTGATTTCTTCAAGGAAGGCTTTCTGAGCTGGAGGCCAATTTATATTCTCCTTCGCAATGTTAGATCTCTCTGGGTTAGAATCTGTCTTTCCTAGGTATTTCTCCATGGGCCCCCCTTTTCTGTGGGCTTTTTTCATCTTTCTAGGACTTTGTATTGGGGGGAGTCTGGCTCTCAGTGGTTTACTTTTGAAGATCCTAGAGGCTTTGTTTACTTAGCTTAGTAATTACAAGGGCTGGCCAGTAGTGGGCATTGTTGCTTTCTCTGGAGTATTTGAGGTCCTCTGAAGCAGGGTTTGAGTTAACCTTAAACACTGGGCTGGGCCCTGGGGAAGGGAGTTAATCTCTTTCTGTTGAGAGAACTCAGTTGCCCTGAGGGGTAGTGGTGAGGTAGGGGTTGTTTATTGTTTGTTCTGGGCCAAGGACTTTGCTGAAAGTATGGAGTTCAGGTCCCCAGCCCAGTTGGGTGTTCTCCAGGGGTTCTCTGAGACTCTGTGCTGACCTCACCCTCCCGTAGCTCTTCTCCCCCCCGACCCCAGTCAAACACACCAAAGTCTACACAGCTGAGGCTGGCCCTCCAGCTTCCCTCAGCTGCTGTCCCCATGCTGATCCTCTGCTCTTGTCTCCAGGTTCACCCACAGTCTATGAGACAGACCTTCTTGTAGATGTTCTTATCCTGTCTTCTCTTTCTGGGTTTTGTCGATCACATGTCTGTTAAGAGGTTTCTTTCATGTTGTTTTTGAGGGGAAAGAGGAGCACTTAATACAGTGCCTGTCTTCTCTCTGCCATCTTGGCGGGAAGTCTGTATCTGACTCTTGATGACCTCATTTAGGGTTTTCTTGGCAAAGATGCTGCAGTGGTTTGCCAGTTCCTCCTCCAAGTCATTTTACAAATGTGACAACTGAAGCAAACCTATTTAAGTAACTTGCCCAGTATCATAGAGGTAGTGTGTGAGGTTGGATTTGAACTCAACAAGATGAGTCTTCCTGATTCCAGGTCTGGCACTTCATTCATTGAATTTTTAAAAACAATGTGATTTCATCGATACATGGAACTCCTTCTTTGATTAGTGTGTAAAATTACCTGATCACACTTAGGATCTCAGAAAGGTGCCTAGGTCACTGAAGTTTAAAAGACTTGCTCAGCATCATAGGGTAGGAATGAGCCTTGATCTGAGGTCTATCTGGCTCTTGTCAGCTCTCTTTTCACTACACTAAGCTGCCTCTCCAGATACCTAACATTTCCTAAATATTGGAGGCCCCTGTGTGACCAGTGGCAGCACCTACACCCTTTTCTTCATGACTCCAAATCTGGCTAAAAACTCTCTACTATACTGGTCTGCTAGTACCCTGAACTATCTTACAAAAATAATTAGAAGGTCCTGGTAATGAATACAAAACAACTTCACTAAAAACTAAATTGGTTCTATTTTATGAATGAAACTCATTTCTGATTTACTAAATAGGTCTTAAGGATTTGCCAGACACTTTGGGGTTAATTGACTTGCTTTATATCAAGTGGTCAATATGTATAAGAGCCAGAACATGAACCTAGAAATGTCTTCTTGACAGCATGTAGAATTTGACCATTATACCACATTGCCTTTGATTATATTTTGGGAAACAGATGGGAAATGATTATCAATATGAAAGTTATTTCTGAGTCATCTAACCAGTTGATGAAGAGGGGAAAAAAAACAAATCAAAGAAGAAAAATGAAAATTAATTTTCAAGATAAAGAATTTCCAAGCTGCTTGACTTAAGTTGCAAACTTTTCATCACCCTCTTTAAAAAATGAATAAAAGGGAAGTAGGTCAAAGTAAAAACTTTGACTGTCACCATTTCTTAATGATTCAAGAAAAACCTGAGATTGTCAATACTTGATCTTCTTGCAAAGTGGAAATGACATCCAAGAGTAACATCAGTTTAGAGTACATGTTAATGTGAAGAAAATTACAAAGAATGGCAGAAGATTATAAACAGTACTTACTCATGAGCAAAAAAGATGAGGAGGGGAAAATCAGAACTCAGCTTAGCATGAAGACTAAACTAGCCAGAGAATTCCAAGAATATTTATATATTTAACCACCAGGGGTCACTGAATTCTCTGGTTACCTGACCCTATTTGTTAATAAAAGACTGGGAACTGATGGTCCTAACCTCATCTCCATGGTTGTATACTCCACTCAATACCAGAGAGAATTTTCTCTATGGTACCACATTGTCCTATTTCTCAGGCTCTACCTATTTTTTATGAATGGTGGCAACATACTCTTCATTATTTTAAGTATTTAATGAAGCTCTCTGGACACCTAGGTAGTAAAGTAGTTAGGACACCAGTTTGGAATCAGGAGGAATTGAGTTTATTTTTATTTTTTTTATTTTTGCAAGGCAATGGGGTTAAGTGGCTTGCCTGAGGCCACTCGGCTAGGTAATTATTAAGTGTCTGAGAACGGATTTGAACCCAGGTAGTCCTGACTCCAGGGCCGGTGCTTTATCCACTATGCCACCTAGCCAGCCCCAGGAATTGAGTTTAAATCTAACTTCAAACACTTACTAGCTGTGTAACCCTGGTCAAGTTACTTAACCTTATGTGCCTCAGTTTTCTCATATGTAAAATGTACTGGAGATGGAAATGGCAAACAATTTCAGTAACTTAGCCAAGAAAACCCCAAATGAGTTAATGAAGAGTTAGACTGGATCAGAATGAGCAGTGAGCAGATCTATACACTTAGGTCCCTATTCCATATGACTTTATTTGTCCTCCTTTTATTGATCAGTTTCTGAGGATTTCAGTATTATGAACATGTAATAAGATGATAACCACACAAGAATGCTTTATTTGTAGCAACCTTTACTTAAAACCATAGAGACAAAAGTAATGAAAAATAGAACAAAGCACTGTCGTGCAAATGTGGAGGAAATGGAGAAAATCTGTATGCTGTGAGTTTTGGGGAACCATCTTCTTTTCCTCTTTCAGCATCTCCTGAGAAATAGTAACCTCTGATAATGAAGAAAAGACTCCAACAGGGCTGTATCAATGTTATCTAAAGAGAAAGACCTCCATTTCAGTACCATCAAGTTATTCTAATAAGATTATTGAAATCCTACTCCTTACATGAACAGACCTGTACTTGAACATTAACTGTAAGGAAACTTCCCTATCTGAATAGGGTTGGTTTTGGGTAACTCCACAATTACTTCAAAGTCAAGATTTTATCCCTCTCAACTCCCAAATCCCCTGAAAATTTTTTGATTAGTTGATTAGTTACATCCAACTCTTCATGACCCCATTTTTGGTGAGGTTTTCTTGGCAAAGTTAATAGGGGTGATCCAGATTTTCTTTCTCCTACTCATTTTATAGATGAGGAAACTGAGGCAGACAACTTTTTGATGACTTTTCCAGGTTCATACAGCTAGTAATTTGAACTCAGGTCCTCCAGACTCCAGGGGCAGCACCACCTAACTGCCTTTTCCTCTTACTCTACTTCTAAAATAAGAAAAGTGGCTTAACAGTCTTACCTGATAGGCTTCTTTTGCTGCCTACCCTAAAGTTGTGAAAAATTCTTCATATGTGTACATCTCTATCTGTTCAGCAGAATTGTTAGTTTCCTGACAACTGCCCATCAGCTGATAAAAATTAAACTTTTCTTCTGGCTTTGCTTCTTGATTTATTAATCTCTTGTCAATTGGGTCTAATTGGGAAAAATTCCTGTTTAGGAATTTAGGAGAATCTTAGAATCTATAAATTGAGGAATTCCCTAACACAGGGGATGTGGTGCTTTCCAGAATAAGCTGCCAAGTCCAAATATCCTAAAGCCAAGTCAGAAGAAATCAAGGGAAAAATCTATAGCCTAGACAGTCATTTCTTTTTCTTTCTCTCTTTTTTTTAAAATAGCTGTGTGAATATCCTACTCTTGGAACAAAAAAATAACTTTACAAACTTAACATTTGCCTGGTTCTTTATAAGATTTTTAATGAAAGTAGCAATCTGGTAATTTAATATAATCAAATTTGATTTTATTTATCAATTGAACAATACATTAAAATTTAGTATAATTTTATCAGAATGTTTACATCATTAAATACTATTTACATATCTGTTTTACCTTTTCTTTTTTTTTTAAGATTTCAGGTTTTTATTTTTTAATTAGTTTTCTTTGTTTTTCAATTATCTACAATGGTAGTTCCTAACCATCATTTTCTGTAAGGTTTTAAATTTTACAATCTTTCCTCCACCCTCCCTTCCCTTTCTCATTCCCCCACAGAAGACAGTCTGGTAATCTTTATATTGTTTCCATGCTACACATTGATCGAAAATTACATGTTGGGAGAGAAATCTTATCCTTGAGGAGAAAATAAAATATTAGAGATAGCAAAATTATTTAGTACATAAGACACATATGTTATAAATGTGTTTAAACTCCACAGTTCTTTCTCTGGGTACAGATGGTATTTTCCATTTCAGGTGCTCTAAAATTGTCCCTGATTATTGCACTGATGGAATGAGCAAATCCAATAAGATTGATCATCACCCCACCATATTGCTATTGGGGTGTACAATGTTCTTCTGATTCTACTCACCTCGCTCATCATCAGTTCAAGCAAGTCTTTCCAGGTTTCTCTGAATTCCCATCCCTCTTGGTTTCTAATAGAACAATACTGTTCCATAACAAACATATACCACAATTTGTTCAGCCATTCTCCAGTTGATGGACATTCACTCTATTACTAATTCTTTGCCACCACAAACAGAGCTGCTATGAATATTTTTGTACAAGTGATGTTTTCATGCTTTTGCCTGATCTCTTCAGGGTATAGACCCAGTAGCAGTATCGCTGGATCAAAGGGTATGCACATTTTTATTGTCTTTTGGGCATAATTCCAGATTGCTCTCCAGAAAGATTAGACCAACAATATATTAGTGTCCCAGATTTCACACATCCCTTTCAACAATGATCATTGTCCATTCTGGTCATATTGACTAATCTGATAGGTGTGAGATTCTTTAATTTGTTTTTCTCTAATCAGTAATGATCTAGAGGAATTTTTCATATGACTATAGATTGCTTTGATTTCCTCATCTGTAAATTGCCTTTGCATATCCATTGACCATTTGCCAATTGGGGAATGGCTTATTTTTTTATGAATTTGACTCAGTTCTCTATATATTTTAGAAATGAATTCTTTGTCAGAAATACTAGTGGTAAATATTGTTTCCCAATTTATTATATTTCTTTTGATCTTACTAACAATGAATTTTTTTTGGTACAAAAGCTTTTTAATTTAATGTAATCAAAATTCTCTAGGTTTTTTTTTTTGGTTTTTGCAAGGCAAATGGGGTTAAGTGGCTTGCCCAAGGCCACACAGCTAGGTAATTATTAAGTGTCGGAGACCGGATTTGAACCCAGGTACTCCTGACTTCAGGGCCAGTGCTTTATCCACTGCGCCACCTAGCCGCCCCTCTAGTTTGTTTTTAATGATGTTCTCCATCTCTTCCTTGGTCATAAAATGTTTCCCTTTCTATACATCTGACAAGTAAATTCTTCCTTGGTCCCCTAGTTTGCTTATAATATTGTCTTTTATGTCTATTGATCTTATCTTGGTATAGGGTGTGAATGTTGGTCTAATTCTAGTTTCTGTCATACTAACTTCCAATTTTCCTAAGTTTTTATCAAATGTCTTTTTTATACCTAGTCTATTCCATTGATCCACCAGTCTATTTCTTAGCCAATACCAGACAGTTTTGATGACTGATGGTTTATAGCATAATTTTGGATCTGGTAAGGCTAAACCACTTTCTTCAGCACTTTTTTTCATCAAATCCCTGGATATTCTTGACTTTTTGTTTCTCCATATAAATTTAGTTACAATTTCTCCTACCCCATTAAAGTAATTTTTTGGATGTTTGATTAGTAAGGCACTAAATAAGTAGCTTAATTTAGGTAGAATTGTCATTTTTATTATATTAGCTTGGCCTGTCCGTGAGCAGTTGATATTTGTCCAGTTATTTAAATCTGACTTTATTTGTGTGGAGTGTTTTATAGTTGTTTTCATAGAGTTTCTGAGCCTGCCTTGGCAGGTAGACTCCCAAGTATTATATATTGTCTGAAGTTACTTTAAATGGAATTTTTCTTTCTAACTCTTGCTGCAGTATCTTGCTATTAATATATAATAATGCTGAGGATTTACGAGGGTTTATTTTTTATCCTGAGATTTAGCTAAAATTGCTAATTGTTCCTAGTAGCTTTTTAAGGATCCTCTAGGTATATCATCATGTCATCCACAAAAAGTGAGTTTTGTTTCTTCCTTCCCAATTTTAATTCCTTCAATTTCTTTTTCTTCTCTTTTTTTTTGCTGAAGCTAACATTTCTAACACAATATCAAATATTAGTGGTGATTATGGGCATCCTTGTTTCACCTCTGATTTTATTGGGAATGCCTCTAGCTTATTTCCATTGAATATAATGTTTGTTGAAGTTTCAGATAAATATTGCTAATCATTCCAAGAAACAAACCATTTATTCCTACTCTCTCTAGTGTTTTTTAGTAGGAATGGGTACTGCATTTTGTCAAAGGCTTCTTCAGAATCTATTGAGAAAATCATAAGATTTCTGAGGTATTTGTTATTGATATAATTATACTAATAGTTTTTCTCATATTAAACCAGCCCTGCATTCCTGGGATAAATCCTGATTGATCATAATGTATTATCCTAGTGATAACTTACTGTAATAACTTTGCTAAGATTTTATTTAAGATTTTTGCATCTATGTTCATTAGGGAGATAGGGCTATAATTTTCTTTCTCTATTTTGACTCTTCCTGGTTTAGATATCAGCATAAAATTTGTGTCATAGAAAGAGTTAGAGTTCAATTTTCACATATTTTTCCAAAGAGTTTACTTAAAATTTTAACTAATTATTTCTTAAAAGTTTGATAGAATTCACTTGTGAATCCACCTGGTCCTGGAGATTTTTTTCTTTGGGAGTTCAAAGATGGTTTGTTGTATTTCTTTTTCTGAGATCAGGTTATTTAAGTATTTAATTTCCTCTTCATTTAACCTGGGCAACTTATATTTTTGTAAATATTCATCCATTTCACTTAGATTATCAACTGTATTGGCATAAAGTTGGGCAAAATAATTGTGAATTATTACTTTAATTTTCTCCTCATTGGTGGTGAGTTCCCCTTTTTCATTAATGATACTAGCAATTTGGTTTTCTTCTTCCTTTTTTATAATCAAATTAACCAGAAGTTTATCAATTTTATTGATTTTTTCACAAAACCAACTCTTTTCTTTATAAGTTCAATAGTTTTCTCACTTTCAATTTTATTAATTTCTCCTTTAATTTTTAGAGTCTCTAATTTTATATTTAATTGAGGGTTTTTAATTTGTTCTTTCTCTATTTTTAATTGAATATTTATTTCATTGATTACTCTTTATCTAATTTATTCATGTAAGCCTTTAAAGATATAATACATCCCCTGACAACTTCCTTGGTTGTATCCCATAAGTTTTGATATGTTTTCTCATTATTGTCATTATCTAGGATGAAATAATTCATTCTTTCTATAATTTGTTATTTGATCCACTCATTCTTTAAAATGAGGTTATTTAGTTTCCAATTAGTTTCAGGTCTATCTCTCCAATGACCCATTATTGCTTGTGATTTTTATTGCATTATGATCTGAGAAGGATGTATTCACTATTTCTGCCTTTCTGCATTTGATTATAAGGTTGGTTTTGTTTTTAGGTTTTTGCAAGGCAATGGGGTTAAGTGGCTTGCCCAATGCCACACAATTAGGTAATTATTAACTGTCTGAGACTGGATTTGAACTCAGGTACTCCTGACTCCAGGGCCAGTACTCTATCCACTGTGCCACCAAGCTGCCCAATTATAAGGTTTTTATGTCCTAGTACATGGTCAGTTTTTGTGTAAGGGTCATATACTGCAGAAAAAAAGTATATTTTTTTCTATCCCCATTCAATTTCCTCTAAATGTCTATCATGTCTAGGTTTTCTAATATTTTATTTACCTCCTTAACTTCCCCCTTGTTTATTTTATGCTGAGATTTATCTAAATCTGAGAGCAGGAGGCTGAAGTCTCCTACTAGTAGAGTTTTGCTTTCTATGTCTTCCTGAAACTTATTCAATTTCTCCTCTAAGAATTTGGATGCTATACCACTTGTTGCATACATATTTAGTATTGAAATTGCTTCATTGTCTATGGTACCTTTCAGGAGGATATAGTTTCCTTCCTTATCTCTTTTAATGAGATCTATTTTAGCAGCTGCTTTGTCTTAGATAAGGATTGCTACCCCCTTCCCATATGATATCTATTAGATTTGTTATTGATATAGTCAATTATATTAAGTTTTCCTAATTTTGAACCAACCCTGCATTCCTCGGATAAATCTTGCTAGGTCATAGTGTATTATCCTAGTGATAACTTGCTGTAATTGCCTTGCTAATATTTGATTTAAGATTTTTGCATCCATATTCATTAGGGAAATTGATCTATAATTTTCTTTCTCTGTTTTGACTCTTCCTGGTTTAGGTATCAGCACTACAATGGTGTCATAGAAGGAGTTAGGCAGAGTTCCATTTTCACCTATTTTTCCAAAGAGTTTATATAGAATTGGAACCAATTGTTCCTTGAATGCTTGATAACCCTAACTCAGAGAGAGCTAGAACTTCTGAGGACAATATGAATTGGTCTCCAGTCCAGAAAGACTTCTTAGAAGATATCAGGAAGGAGTTTAAAAACCAAATGGAGATGGAGAATGAATTGGCCGCCTGAGTGACGTGCAGGGCAATGGCTACCTTCTCCCACTGTGTCTCTCCAACTGTACTCAGATGTGCAGTGACTCAGATTTAGAGCTTGGAGAAAGAGAAACAAAGCGCACAGTCTGTTGTGGCAGTTGAATGATGCTAAGATTATCTTGACCTCCCTAATTTCAAAGCTTTGAAATATTTCCTGAAATTTTGAACTGGGATCCAACACGTGCAGGATTAATGTGTGTGCATAAAACTACTACCAGATCTCTCCAAGGCAGTCATTGTTGAAGAGCCCTAAATCCCACTAATACTTGCAAGAGATTATTTCCCATCCATCTTTCACAATGGAAAACTCTGATTCGAATGATAAAGGAAACATTGATCCATTGGAAGCACAACGTAGGTGTCAGTTGGTTCAGTTGGATTGGAAGGAAACTTTCTACCATTTTGTAAATAATCTGAGTGAAGAAGATTATAGGCTTATGAGGGATAACAATTTGCTTGGTACCCCAGGTGAAACAACCAAAGAAGAATTACTGAGAAGACTTCATCAGATTAAAGGTCCCCCACAACAAAACAGTGATGAAAATAGAGAACCATCAGATGATTTGTCTAACAGCGATTCCATCATAGATTGGCTTAATTCAGTCCAACAAACTGGAAATACAAGAGGTGGACAGGGGGCAATCAGTCTTAGAGGGCAGTGAGTAGGTCTAACCTGAATAGTGGTGATTTCAGATTCAGCTTGGAAATAAACATGAACGGCAACTGAACACCAAATTCAGAGAACAAAGATCCTGTTGAACTTTCCATCAGTGATGATATAGAAAATAACCCAAGTGACATCAAAATTCCAAGAGCTGATTCTCCATTTATAAGGCCTGACAGATCCAAAAGGATTGTCCCTGAAGAACTGATTGAAGAAATATAACTCTTCCCAGAGGTCAGAGAAGGGCGAGAAGCCAAAGTCCAGAACAATGGAGGATCTGAACAAGGACTGATAGAAGTAGGTCACCTTTGATATCAGTAACTGAGCTTCCCTGAAGAGGCCATAACGGTGTCACATCTCAGACTTTTGATCATACTTTAAGTGAGGCTGAGGGGAGTTCTAGAACAAGGCAACATGTGACATTAAGACAATATGTGTTGGGACCCAACTATCAAATGATAATGCAATTTCATTTTTAACCTCTGAAATAAGAAACATCCCTCAGACATCAGACTCTTCAGAAACCAGTGGAAATTATAAATCTTTAGCTCCTGGGCAGAGACCTCCAACTATAGTTCTCATTCTTTAAGAGAGAAGAGTTCATTTAGGAGAATATAGACAAAGGGACAGTATAGTAAGTAGAACTCTTTCAAGGTCTCAGTCAACTAACAACACAGCCACTTATGAAAGTGAACATGAAGGGTTTAGACACACATTTTCACATTCAGAGAGGGCAGGAGTAAGAACTTGTCAGTACCATC
This sequence comes from Macrotis lagotis, assembly GCF_037893015.1. NCBI lineage: Eukaryota > Metazoa > Chordata > Mammalia > Peramelemorphia > Peramelidae > Macrotis > Macrotis lagotis. Next base: position 232,561,512 of record NC_133658.1, on the reverse strand, counting down.
AGAATTCCCATTTGTAGAATCTTGAATATGGGTTTAAGTGAGACTACTTCTGTTGCAATTCAGACAATGTTGAGGCAGATTAATGATTGGTTTTGGTGAATTAAGCTACTTCATGTACAGTGATAGTGATACAGAGCCCAATGGCCCATCTTTAAGTCCAAACCTAGGAGATCCTGAAATTCAAAACCCAGATTTGGGTAGTAGTGGTAGTGCAGGTAGCGTTAATGTGAGTACTAGTGCTGACAGAGGTTCCAGTAGCAACAGTAGTAGCAACTCCAGCATGGAAAGTTTAGATGCTAGCCCTGAGCTATATGATGGTAGCATCAAAGGAAGTTCATCTGGTATTCATCGGGAAGGTAGGAATAGCCACTTTTGAAGAAAGCGGGTCCTTGCCTTTTCTTAGTCTAGCTCAGTTTTTTCCTCTTAAAAGAGGAAGATGATGACCAACCAAGAGGACTCATCAAAGAACAGATTGATAACCTCGCAATGAGAAATTTTGGTGAGAGTGATGCATTTAAAACCTGTAGTGTTTGTATTACTGAATACACCAAAGGCAACAAGCTTCAAAAACTGCCTTGTTCTCACGAGTACCATGTTCACTGCATCGACCTCTGGTTGTTGGAGAGTTCAAATTGTCCCATTTGTTGAAGAGCAGTCTTAATCTCTGGAAACAGAGAATGTATCTTCTGACTAAGGTCTGGACTTTGAGCAATTCAGCTGTTTAGCATGATCAGCAGCAATTGAAAAAAAACAGATGTCACTTGCTTTCAAATGGGCACTTTTTGAGTGGTGTTAAGTATGATGCTATCCTGGAGTAGCACATCTTTGCTTCCAATAAAATGTTCATCCCTGTCCCAACTCTCATTTAAAATAAAAGTCAGTTAACTTTAAACAGCAAACAAAATGGGAAAAGTTGGGAAAAGAAATCCAAGTGAAAATGAACACTTTAGAAGAGAAAATTAACATCTCACAACAAGAAAATATTTCTCTCAAAACCAGAATTGGGTAAATGGTGAACTCCTTCAAAAATAGAATTGATCAGTTGGAAAAGGAGTTGCAAAAGGTAAATGAGGAAAATTTTCCTTTAAAAAAAAAGAATGGAATCTGTGGAAACTAATGACTTCATGAGACAACAAGAATCTGTTAAACAAAACTAAAAAATAGAAAAAAAATAGAAGAAAACATAAAATACTTCATTGGCAAAACTATTGACCTAGAGAATAGGTTCAAGAGAGACAACTGAAGAATCAATGGGTTTGCTGAATACATTAAGGATAAAAAGAGGCTTGGGCTCAATATTTAAAGATCTTTTGAAGGAAAATTGTCCTGATATCATGGAACCAGAGGGCAAAATAGTTCTTGAAAGAATGCATCAATGCCCTCCTGAAAGGGATCCCCAAATGAAAACATCAAGGAATATTGTGACCAAATTTCAGAACTATCAGATAAAAGAGAAAATCCTTCAAGTAGTCAGGAAGAAACAATTTAGACACCAAGGAATCACAGGACCTGGGTGCATCAACATTAAGGGATTTAAGGGCCTGGAATTCAATATTCCAAAGAGCAAGGGAGCTTGGAATGCAGCCAAGAACTCACTATCCTGCAAAACTGAGCCTTCTCTTCCAGGGTAAAAGATGGACATTTAATGAAATAGGAGACTTTCATCTTTTCCTGATAAAAATAGCATGGAGGGCAATAAAGAATTAGTAATTATACCTTTTCATGTGAATGGGATGAACTCTCCTATAAAACATAAGTGAATAGCAGAGTGGATTAAAAACAAGAATCCTACAATATGCTGATTACAAGAAACACAGAAAGATATATATATATATATATAGAGAGAGAGTAAAGGTTTTTTAAAAGGTTGGAGCAGAATATATTTTGCTTCAGCTGAAGTGGAAAAGGCAGGGATAGCAATCTTTATCTCAGACAAAGCAGCTGCTAAAACAAATTTCATTAGAAGCGATAAGGAAGGAAACTATATCCTCTTAAAAGGTACCATAGACAATGAAGTAATTTCAATACTAAATAAGTATTGACCAATTGATATAGCATTCAGATTCTTAGAAGAGAAGCTGAATGAGCTACAGGAAGACATAGACAGCAAAACTCTACTGGTGGGAGATCCCAAACTCCCTCTCAGATTTAGATAAATCAAAACACAAAATAAACAAGAAGGAAGTTAAGAAGGTAAATAGAATGTTAGAAAACCTAGACATATTAGACCTTTGGAGGAAATTGAATGGGGATAGAAAAGAATATACTTTTTTTCCTGCAGTACATGAGACCTACACAAAAAATGACCATGTACTAGGACATAAAAACCATATAATCAAATGCAGAAAGGCAGAAATAGTGAATACATCTTTCTCAGATCATAATGCAATAAAAATCATGTACAATAAAGGGCCATGGAGAGACAGATCTCAAAATAATTGGAAACTAAATAAGCTCATTTTAATGAATGAGTAGATCAAACAATAAATTATAGAGAGCATTAATGATTTTATCTTTGATAATGACAGTAACAAGACAACATACCAAAACTTATGGGATACAAACCAGGCAGTTGCTTACATGAATAAAATAGAGAATGAGGAAATCAATGACCTAAGCATACAACTAAAAAAATTAGAGAAATAGAAAATCAAAATCCCCCAATTAAAAAACAAATTAGAAATTCTAATAATTAAAGGAGCAATTAATAAAATTGAAAGTAAGAAAACTATTAAACTAATTTATAAAAACAGGAGTTGGTTTTATGGAAAAATCAATAAAATTGATAAACTTTTGGTTAATTTGATTAAAAAAACAAATTATTAGAATCATAAATGAAAAAAGGTGAACTCACCACCAATGAGGAAGAAATCAATATAATAATTAGGAATTATTTTGCCCAACTGTATGCCACTAAATTTGGTAACCTCAGGGAAATGGATGAATATTTACAGAAATATCAGTTGCCCAGGTTAAATGAAGAGGAAATTATATACCTAAATAATTGTATCTCAGAAAAAGAAATTCAACAAGCTATATTGAACTCCCTAAGAAAAAATCTCCAGGGCCACATGGATGCCTTTATTTTTCTGATGGTAAAGTCACCTTTGAACCAACCTTAAAGTTTATCTCTTATAATGTCAGGTTTCTGCCCCAGATGTTTCTGATAAAGCAATTGATTCAACCCATCATCATTTTTCCAACCATTTCAAAATAGGAAGGTCACCTATTTAATTCCTGAGGAAGCCCAGTTAGCTAGCCCAAATTGCATGTTTTCGTTGGACCAATTCAACAGTAGTTAATAGATTAATTAGAATGTGTAGTATCAAGAAAAGAAAACAAAAACAACCATGTAAATAATATTTTATAGAATCAGTATTATTTTTACAAGACAATTCTTTGTCTATGGAAGAATTTCAGCCACTGAGCACCAGCATAGCTTGGAGGGAACACTGCCCTTGTCCTGAAAAGCCGCAGGCTTATACCCAGGCATATCTTAGGTGAACTATTAAATGAATCTCCATCTGTCCATAATTTATAACCCAGAACTTTAAGATTTTCACTCTATGGAACTCAGAAAATGAAAAATCAAAGAGTGAAGGAGTAAAGGATCTGATTCAATGCTTCTGCCTTTTTTTTTGTCATTTTATTCATTTTTTGTGTGTCACAAAATAGAAAATTTTGATTAGTTACAGGCTAATTATATTGACTGAAAAACTTCCCCTACTTCCCTTTCCCTCCTCTGAAAAGATTTGGTCATATCTTTTCAGTATTAAGAAAATGCTGTTGCATCTTCATAAACATTCATTTCCTTATTTTGTAAAGCACAGTGTGATGAGCCATGCAGTGTATGACCAGCAGAGGGAGATGTTGGGCAGCATAAGCATTTGAGACAAGGTGGGGACAAAGAACTTTGGGCTCAAATTAGTACACTTTTATATCAAAACCAGATACAGTGCTAAGTCTTTCTATTTTACTTTTAATTGACTAAATAAATCTCCCCCAAATTAGCACATGCTTTTGAGTCCCAAGGACAATGAAACATGCAAAAATATCCACTGGAAATGGATTTGCTGAGATTTTCTCCTTCCTCTTTTTCTTTCCTTTCTAAACACCTCTTTGTTATAAGGGATAACTCTCTGGAAAGGAAAAAAAAGGAAGGATAAAGGGGGAAGTCTCAGTTATGCAAGAATAAAAGATAGTAATAAAATACATTTTTAAAATAAATAAAACTTAGATGACTTTATGTGAGCCAATTTAATTTTTTTTTAGGTTTTTGCAAGGCAAATGGGGTAAAGTGGCTTGCCCAAGGCCACACAGCTAGGCAATTATTAAGTGTCTGAGACCCTATTTGAAGCCAGGTACTCCTGACTCCAAGGCGGGTGCTTTATCCACTACAGCCACCTAGCCGCCCCCGAGCCAATTTAATTTAAAAAAGAATTGTTGAAAAACCAAATAGTCAAAAGTCAAAACCTCAGTTTCCAAGAATAAGGTACTTACAGCTTCCTCCCTCTCAGGCAACAGAAATAAAGGACAGACAGCTGGATGGCATCAGCCACTGGAAGCTTGGAATAGGACCCAAGAGCAATGAAAGTACCACTGCTATATAAAAATGATCCATATGAGATTTACAATAGACTTTTCCATTTTATTGAATGCCTCAAACTGTGTCCTGGTAGAGACATTCCCCCGTGTCACATGCCTTCTCAGCCATCAGATTGCTTTAAGAGATAGGACAGAGGGGAGGAAGTTATTACTGAAACTAGAATAGGTGGGGGCAAAAATAAAACAGACAACAGAAAATGCAGGTCCTGCTCCCAAATGCTGTATAGTATAGTATAGTATAGTATAGTATAGTATAGTATAGTATAGTATAGTATAGTATAGTATAGTATAGTATAATATGGTATAGTTTGGTGTAGTGTAGTATAGTATATAGTATAGCATAGTGTAGTATGATATAGTATGGTATAGTATCTAGGAGCCTTGCCTTTCTCTTATTCCAAAAAAAAAAATTTTAGGTTTATTTACCTGTCTTCCCCTACCAAAGTTCCTTGTGATAAGAATTTGTGGTTTTTCTTTTTTGTATTGTCTGAATCCTGAGGAGGATGATAAATTGCAACCATGACGGAAGGGACTGTTTATCACCAAGACCTCAGTTTTATGACAGCAGGTATTTTTCTCCTCCTAAGAAAGCCTCTATTTCAGATCATGGATCATATAGATTTGAAGATGGAAGGGACCTTAGAGGTCCTATAATCCAATCACTTACTTTATGGATGAGCAAACAAAGGTCCATAGAGGATAAGTGATTTGACCAAAACTAGTAAGTGGCAAAGCAGGTAACTGAAGCCCACTGCCCTGATTCCAAATCTAGATCATTTTCTGTTGTCAGATGTGGTTCAAGGATCTTTTTCTAAATACAAAAAGGTAGGCTATGGAAAAGGATACTTAGATGAGATAAAAAATACTTTCTTGTCTACTTTAGGCCAAAGTGACACTTTGTAAAATATAGTACACAAAGAGAAAGCAATAGTGAACTCCTCTGCTTTTTGTCCTAATAACTATGGAATTATGGGACACCTAGTTTTTAAGAGGCCCTTAGCATTCTAGTTTAAACCAAATTTCTTTAAAGTCATCTTACATTAAGTGGGGGCTTTCCTCAAGTGTGTCAACCCTGTATTATTTTTCAAAAGGAAAAGAAGAGCATTAAGAAACAACCTAAGAATGTGGCCTTCTGACTAAACCTTGGAATTTAGACCAGAGCTAGATGGCACCTGAGAGTTCAGTAATTCAACTTGGTTCATTTATAGATGAAGAAATGAAAGTCGCACAGCAAGTTAATGAGAGAGCAGGCAATGAAATCTAGTCTCTAGGTGCTCATCTTGTTTTCCTTATATTGCTGTGCCATAATCTGATGTCCTGTATCAGAATTAAGTTCTCTTGTTTGCTCTATTGGTAATTCCTCCCTTTATGCTTTAGACCTCATTCCATTGCTTACTCTCAAAATCTGATGGATATTTATTGAATACATACTATGTACTGGGATGAAGAGGCAAAGATTTTTAAATCCCTATCCTTTGGGGGTTTAAATTAAACTGGGGGAAAGAATGATTTGGACAAAAATACCATTTCCCCCCATGTATAAGAGGCATCCTTTTTGGAAAATTTGAGGTCTAAAAACTGGAAGCATCTTATACAGTAGTTGTAGATTTTTTTTTTTTGCAAAGTGATAGGGTTAAGTGGCTTGCCCAAGGTCACAGCTAGGTAATTATTAAGTATCTGAGGCTGGATTTGAACTCAGGTCCTCCAGACTCCAGGGCTAGTGCTCTATTCACTGTGCCAACTAGCTGCTCCTGTAGATTATTTTATGTGCATTTCCTGCTTTTTCCAGTTTACTGTCTTTGTGCTCATTGTTTTGCATTTGTTGCCAGTATATTAGGCTATATTTTGCCACATTCTATCCAGAAATGACTCAGAAAAGATTTTTGTACATTGCTGAATTCAAGTTCAAAGTGATCCAGTTTGCAAAAGTGAATGTAAATTGTGTTGTTGAATGTCAGTTTGGTCCTCCTCCAACTGTAAAAATAATCTGAGACTGGCTACGGGAAGAAGAAACCCTACTGAAAACATCATGACAGAAGAAGGCCATGAGAGACAAGTCAGCCAAATGACCTGATCTAGAGAGGAAATTGAGGATACGCTTTGAAGAGCAGAGGGTCATTGGAATTCTGTGTCTACAAGGATTGTTCAGCTTGAGGCAAGAAGAATTGTTAATGAAAAAGAAGTTCCTGATTTCAAAGGAAGACATAGGTGCTTCAGGTTCATGAAATGGAATGGACTAAGCATGTGTCCATGCACCAGACTAAGGCACAGGCAGGACAGCAGACAGAGCCTCTCTCTAAGACAGTGATTTGTCATCAAACACAAATGAGAACAAGCTAATGGATGGGAGTTTTGTCAGTGATTAGTAGTTGTATGAATTTTATGATGAATAAAACTTGATTTCAATAGCTTTATGTAATACATTTTTTTTTCAAATTTAGGGCCCCAAATAAAGGTGCATCTTCTACATGGGGAAATATAGTAACTATCATAGAAATTTCAAATTCATTAGAGCAGAGAAATGCAAACACAGTACTCAGAAAAGATTGAGAGATAACACTTTTAATTAGATTGGAGTACTTATGACAGGCTAAATATAAAGGATGGTGCTGAGCTGAGCTCTGAAGGAATTTAAAGATACTAGAAGATAGAAATAAGGAGTCTTTCATTGGAAGTTGGTTTTTGAAACTTCATGGAGAAAGGAAATGGCAAGTCAAATTTAGCTAAGTAGGATAATCTGGCAAGCAATCCCAAAACTAGGCTAAAGAGATCAAAATAAAATTATTTAACAAAATATATAAAAATATATCACAACATAGATAATGTCAATTTGTGACTTTTCACATAAATATTCACATCAGGAAACTATTTGGAGCAATTTCTACCTGAATTTGACATCACTGGTAGACTATGGGGAGGACAATGTGATATAAAGCTGGAAGAATAGATTTATGAATATTGTAAAAGGGCTTAAATGCCAGGCTGAGGAAGCTGTGTTACATTTTATGGGCAATGGTAAATATTGTTAGGCAAATGATTCATATCATCAGACCTATGCTTTTAGGTGGTTTTGACAACTTTACTAAGGGTGGCTTGCTTGGAGAGAAAAGAAACAAGGAGGTAGGAACACTATCAGAATAGTTCAGTTTATAAATAATGAGAGCTTGAGGTATGGGATTGTGGTCTGGAGAGATGGGACATATATAAGTAGATGTTTTAGTTTTGAGAGTCTAACACCAAAGGTAGGAGAGGTGATCAGGCTTTCCTGACATTATCTCCTGTCATTATTTCCAATATATTATCCACTCCCCATTATACCCATTAACAAATGGATAATTAATAGAAAATGTTATCTCCCCTCCACTAAAAAGATGAAAATAAAATCCAAACCATACTTCACACATCATTGTGTGATGTCTTCTATGGTATTAAATCTGGTTGGATCACAACGAAATAGTGAATCGGGGAATTTGAAAGTTGCATAGGCCTCCTTCAGAAAGATGAGTTTCAAGTTCCTCCAGGAATGAAGAATTATTACTTCAACTATCAGTGGCCACATGCACATTATAGGATGAGTATGACTACAAACTGAAGCTGCATTTTGCTTGATTATTTTAAAAAGCTCTCCTTTTTTTGTCTATCAGCAGTCTCACTTTTTGATTGACACTGATGATTTGGAAATCAAATAAGTGGATGGAGGTATGGGAATTTTTTATGAAGTTGTGACTACTTTTTCAGGCAACAGATTGATACGCATTCAAGACTTGGTGGCCTCAAACACAGGTAGATGCTATTGGTGCTGTGCATAGAGCACTGAACTTGGAATCAAGGAAGCTAATCTTCTTGAAGTTAAATCTGACCTCAAACATTTACTATGTGGTGCTGTGTAAGTCATTTGCTCTTAGTAATCTTAGTTTCTCCATCTGTGAAATGAGCTGGAGAAAGAAATTATAAACCACTCCAATATCTACGCCAAGAAAACCCCAAATGATGTCAGAAAGAGTCTGACTTGACAGAAATTACTGAACAATGAATTTTATGTTGGAGAATTATTTTTTAATTAGCTTAAGGAAGCAAGGAATTCAGTTCTCCAAAGAGGTGATATCTTAAAGTGAGTACCTTTCCCAGTTCAGGTGCTAATAACCTGACAACTTGATAGAAGCTACTATTGTTTTAGCTGGGGTTAGAGGATAAGACAGGCAAAAAGCAATAACATTTCTTTCAAAAGATACAAAGGGGAAGAAAACTAATGAATTTTTAGCATGCAATCTATTAAGTTACAAGAAAACTTTTAACTCATAACTCCCCCCCCCAAATTACAATAAATAATACAAAAGTATTTCCCTTAGGAAGACATTCCATAAAATAGAACTTTCCTTGACTGTTTTACTGTACAATAATTGAATAAAAGGGGTGGCTAGGTGGCGTAGTGGATAAAGCACCAGCCCTGGAGTCAGGAGTACCTGGGTTCAAATCTGGTCTCAGACACTTAATAATTATCTAGCTGTGTGGTCTTGGGCAAGCCACTTAACCCCGTTTGCCTTGCAAAAACCTAAAAAAAAATAAGTGAATAATATGAGGATTTAGTTTATCAACCAGTTCTCATTCTTTTGTGTGTTTCTGTGTGTGTTAAATATTTTATTTTTTTATTATTTTTTTAAATTTTGTTTCACATTACTACTATAATCATGTTATAAAAGTAAGCATACCCTATCTGTCCAAAGAAAGAGAAACCTAAGGAAAATAAAGTGTGAGGAAAAAAGTATACTTCAGTCTTTATTCAGATAACATCAGCTCTGTCTTTGGGCTAGATAGCATTCTATATTGTAAGTCCATCAGAGAAATTGCTTCAATATTTTTTCCCACAGTTGCTATTGCTAGCTGTATTTTCCTCCATCATATTCCTCCTCACTGCCATTCATTTTATTCTCTCTCTCTCTCTCCTTTCACCCTGTCCCTCCTTAAAAGTATGTTATGTCTGACTACCCTCATCCATGATCTTCCCTCTCTTCTATCTCTTCTATCCCCTATAGTCCTCCCCCGTCCCAATCTCCTTTGTCCCATCCCTTTTCTTTCCAAAACCAGTTCTCATTCTTCAGGAAGAAATTCATGCTCCTTTTTGGGAGCTTGAAATATGTTCAGAGACTTTTTTTCCTTTGGAACTGAGCCTGTTTATTCTATTGTTAGGTGACTTTGGAACTCTATTTGAATTGCCCTCAAAGTAGCAGGAATTCATTGGGAAAATTTGGGGTCTTGTACCTAGACTTCCAGGGTCCAGATATGTTGATAATGTTGGAAGAGATACTAGGAGAGAATTTGGTCCAAATCTCTAATTGGTGTCTCTTTTGGTCAAGGGAAATTGCAGAAGAATTTTCACCTAGGACAATGTGAGATTAAGAATTGATTTCCAGATGAATCTAAGTCCTTTATAGGGAGAACCCAGTATTTGGTGATACTGTAATTTCTGATAGTGGAAGTTTAATGTTCCTTTTCCCCATTTTTCTTGCCTTTTTACTAGTTATGCTTTATTCATTTTTTAAATTTGTATTTTTTCTGCTATTTGCATGGATAAGGATAGGCCCTATTTACTATTAAGCAAATAGTAATTTCTTGTAAGCCTTGTATAAGTTCCTTCTTTATTGAACTGGGATAATGCATATTTGTGGAGGTGATTAATATTTCTTCCTGTAACTTTGGAACAGTGTAAGATTTGTTCTCATGGATTTTTCTGAGGTTCTCTATTACAAAGAACTGTGCAAAACATTAAAAAGGACAATGCTGAAGCTTTCCCAGGACCTTGGAAAACTGTATTGGATGGTAAATATGCACAAATAAATGATCCATTTGATAATGAAAGCATATGTTTCAACCCACAGAAGAATGTATTGCCACTCACTAATGTCACCATTTAGGTTATGGTTAATTGGCATCCTAATACATTTCCATATACTTCCTCCCACTTTAGAGCATGGACAGATATGCTCTGACTGCTTCCTTTCAGTCATATTAACTCAAAGAATTATACTGTGAGATGATGTTATGACTTTAAAGGGATGATTTTATGCCTTTAACCTTGAAAGTTACCCTGTGAGATGATGTTATTCCTTCAACTGTTAAGGTTAAAGAGATAGAAATTTGGATATATTCAAAGACCACCATACCTCTCATTGTTCTTCTCCTTGTCTAGGTTCAAATCATGAGGACTGGTAGGAGTTGTACCCAGGAGTATTAAGTGGGTAAATAGTAGATTTATTTACCTAGATTCACATAGTCATAGCCTATGGGATCACGTCTCTTTTATAATATTTTCTTCTTCAGTTAGTTGACTGAACAGTAACCTTGAGATGATAGGCGTCCTTGTTAATTTTAGATCATGAGATTTTGGGAGGCAAATATGGAGTATCCATATCCACTGCATCAGTCAATTATAGTTGAAGCAGCAACAGTAATAGCAGGATGGACCCAAGGGGAACCTTATCAAAGAAAGAGGGCCCAAACAGGAGAACTTCAGACTTAGATGACTCTTATCATTTGATTAGACTGTGCTCAGTAGAGGTGAAATGTGAAATGATTAATTAGCAGCCTTGCAAACTGTGCTCTAATTATTGGCCTCCCAGCTGACTGAATTAGTGAGTTAAGTTACCAAATTAGGTCCTAATCATTTGTAATATGCATATGTCTTATGCTATGTTTCTGTGTGCAAATGAGGCAATCTACTCTATGCCTGGTTTATTATATATATATATATATATATATATATATATATATATATATATATATATGTGTGTGTGTGTGTGTGTGTGTGTGTGTGTGTGTGTGTGTGTGTGTGTATGTATGTATATATATGTATGTATATCAGGCATTGCTTTGGGGAGGAAATCCTAGGCTAGAACCAAAGGCGGATTTGTTTCTGAAGGTGGTGGAATGAAGTCACTGAGCACCTGATTTCATAATGCGAAGTCAGACAACTCTAGAGCAATGAGCCCAGTACAAAATGCAATGATTTGCCAACAGCTAGAATCCCAGCAGACATTGCCTTCAGCTTCTGCAAGGCAAAAAATATATCTTTCCCTCTCATACCTTCTGTAATCAATTGAGGCAGGGCTCTATCAACCAGTCCTGCAGGAAGAAATTCATATATGACTTCAGTGAACATTGAACTGCATGGTGGGTCACATAGCTCCCTTCTGGGGACTTGAAATGTATTCAGAGCCTTTCTTCCTTCAGAACTGAACCTGTTTATTATATTGTTAGATGATTTTGGAACTCCATTTGGATTGCCCTCAAAGAAGCAGGGATTCATTGGGAAAATTTAGAATCCTGTAAGCCTTCATTCTATAGATCTTCCTCCCACAATTTTATGTAGAAATCTTCCCTTGACTTTGTCCCTCCCTCAAGTTTCCTGTTAAACTAGAGCAGTGGTTGGTTCATAACTTTTATTTTGTCATGGACTCTTTTGGTAGTCTAGTGAAGCTCAAGAGACACTTCTCAGAACAATGCTTTTAAATACACAAAATAAAATACATAAGATTCTAAAGGAAATCAATTATTTTGAAATTGTTGTTTTGTTATTTTTCAGTAATGTCTGACTCTTCATGATACCATTTTTTTTGTTTTGTTTGTTTTGGTAGAGATATTAGAGTAATTTGCCATTTCCTTCTACAACTCATTTTACAGAGGTGGAAACTGAAGCAAACAAGGGTCACATAGCTAGTAAGTATCTGTGACCAAATTTGGACTTAGTAAGTTGAATCTACCTAACTTCAGACCTGGTATTCCATCTATTATATCACCTAACTACACCCAAAGTCGTGAATTTCTGCATGTAGGTGTAAATATGTATGTGCATGTATATATGGATGTGCATATTAATATATATATATATATATATATATATATATATGGATGTGTGTATATATAGAGATACACATCCACATATACATATATACATATGTAAGTTTTTTAAAAGTTCATGGACCCTAGGTTAAGAACTCTTGAACTCAAAAGTCAATATTATATAGTGAATGGATGCAACACTTGGAGTCTGAAAAGCTGAGGATAAAAGATCCTACCTATTTTCAAAGATAAAAAAAACAGATCATGGGGTGGCTAGGTGGCATAGTGGATAAAGCACCAGCCCTGGAGTCAAGAGTACCTGGGTTCAAATCCGGTCTCAGACACTTAATAATTACCTAGCTGTGTGGCCTTGGGCAAGACACTTAACCCTATTTGCCTTGTAAAAATAAACTAAAAAAAAAAAAAACAGATCTTGTCCTGAAGGAGTTTACATTTTATTGAGAGTCAAATACACACACACACACACACACACACACACACACACACACACATATATATATACATATATACATATATATATATATGTATATATATATATATCCAGTAAATAAAAATATTTTTGAGGGGGCAGGGTAATAGGAAGTGGGGTATGAGGTGGGTAGGATCAAAAATGGTCAGGGAGATGGAACACCAACTGAACTTTGAAAGAAGTTAGTGATTATAAAAGGTGGTGACAAAGAGGTTGTTCCAAGTTTGGGGGAAAAACTGTGCAAAGGCAAAGGGAAATGAGATGAAATATTGAGTAAGAGAAGACCAATTTTGCTGGAATGCAGAGCATCTAAAAAAGAGTAATGTGAAGAAGTTTGGCAGGATATGCTGGAAGTCTTTATATGACCAATAGAGGAATTGTTATTTTTATTCTTGAGGCAAGAACAACATTGGAGTGTCTTAAGTCAGGAAGTTACATGGTCAGACCTGTATTTTAGATCTGAATAGTAGTTTGATAGCTTTATGGAAGATGGATTAGAGAGAGAGTAGACTTTAGGGTAGGGAAACCAATTAGGAGGCTATTGAAGAGGCCTTTTTTTTAACGAATACCAATCAATAAGATGAGGGACAATTTTTCTCTTTTATAATAATCAACACATATAACATGGAACCATGAAGGACAGTAATTGAAGTCTCATGCTATGGTATTTGGAATGCATGCTAAGGTGCCACAAAGGAAGAAATAGGAAGAAGTCAATTCCCAAGAATAGTAGGAAAGGAAGTCTCAGTTATGAATTAGGAAATTTCTTCTGCATAAACATGGAAGTATTTCTCTACAATGTCACTCTTAGAGGACTGGATTCAGGACACATTTACAAGTAAGCTTTCATTATAATGAAGTCCTTTGGGTCTTTCAGGAACTAAACTCCCTGGGTTGGGGATTCTTGATGAAGTCAGCCTGCACCAAATGCTTCACTCTGACAGTGCTGGAATGAGATGTAAGTAGTTATAGGACAATGAATTTCTTAACTTATAGGAAAATTAATATCTTAAAAATAACTACAACTTGAAAGAAAATTCAAGTTAAGAGAGGTCTTAGGAAGTAAAACAGCAGGAACCATGTCAGTTCTCCCTGGGAGTTAATTTACTAATCAAGTAGCAATTAAAATCAATTTCTAAAAACCAGAGGTTTCAAAGAATATAAGGGGGCTCAAGTCAGTGTCTCAGTGTAATGTCTGGGCCCCCAAAACACATATGTGTTTTGGAATAAGAGGGTGATTTCTCAGAGCAATCATTTTCACAAATAGGTATCCTAATTTTTATCTGAATCATCATATTATATCAACACTCACATTCTGGAAACTGAATTTCCTACTTAAAGATGTCACTAAACAAGCCACTATTCATGGGATGCCTGACTGAAAAACAGACCTACCATAACTCACACAAGCATTTTTTAAGCTTGTGGTATACAGGTGATCAGGGAAGACTTTGATGAGAAGGTTGCTAACACTTTTTCAGGGCTACCTTCCAACTTTGGTGTCTTTCTGCGACCCAATGTTTAACATAACTCTAAGAAGCTGTAATATGTACAGCAATCAAGCCCCTGTTTCACCAGATGGGTTGAACCAGGTTGAGGATAACTTAAGGGCCTTAAACCAATTAGAGAGTTAGGTGGATGTGTATCCCAAGCATGTGAAGACTTCTAAAGGCCATGAAGGTGTTAGAAGCAGGTTCTGTGGAACAATTATAGCATTGAAGATGCCAAGGTTATCCACTGCATTTGGTGCAATAAGTCTGACTTGCAATAGAACCTTTAAGAATACCTATTTGTCTGATAAGCCACAGTTGAACGCATTGTACCTTGACCCCAATATAGTGGTCTTTTTGTTCCTCTTTGAGCACAAAAGAGACAACAACCAATCACAGAGATAGGCATTGAGTTAAGTTACCTGCTGAGCCTAAAAAAAGACAAAAAGTAATTCTTTCTATTCAATCCCTGCCCTCCAGGAGCTTGCATTCTCCTGGGCAACAAGTACACAAAAACGTAAATATAAAAGATAAGAGTTTGTCATCTATGTGTTAGATTCCTTATGTCAGTTTTTTCTTAATAGTACTAAACTAACTCTGTCCTAAAGCAGTATAGCCAGGGAAATCTCCCTTTTCCCTAGGTACCACAATTAAATTCTCCCTGTATGAGCTAAAATGATGAAATAAGTACTTAAAAAGAATTTCAATTTTTCATCCATTTTTCAGGTCCCCAAGATGGATTCTACTGGTAATTTTGTTTACATTTAGTACTGATGGCCAGGCTCAAAAGAAAATGAGCTTCATAAGAGTTTACCTGAAGAGAGTTCTTAGAATCCAGTGGAATTATTGCAGGTTGTACATTTAGCATCCATCTGAGAAGGCAATTTGATTCAATTGTATGAGCATTTACTAAATACCAGTTATAATCAAGAAAAATATACTAAGAGCTGGTAGAGGTAAAATGATACATGAAATAGACTGTATTCAAAAATTTATAGTTTAATTTTGCAGACTAAATGGTAGAGAGGAGCCAGGTATTGTTTTAAGCTCTCCTGGTTTTCTGTCAGAACTGATATGAATCAAGCCTCTTAATAGATTTTGGATCAACAGAACTCACAAAAGAACAGAGGGGAGCATATTCCAGCAAGGTCTATCACAGAAGAGTATGGGCGAACTCAGTGCAGAGAAAAGACCCAGCATATGGTAGGAAGGGTGAGTTGGGCAGCTAACCTGAGAACTGTAATAGTGAGATTGGAAGCCTTTGTGATATGCAGGGTTGGCAGATTAGGAGAGTTCTAGTGGGACTGCCCAGGACATCCATTCTGCCCACTCAGCTGGGCTGCTTGAGCCCCCTGTGCTTCTGTGGATGGACCTGACTTTCTCCCATACTATCACAGAAACAGTCTCAGGTCAACAGTCAAAGCCTAGGTGTGGGCTTCAGAACTTCCCCACCACTACCTATTTAGGGAAACGATCTGGCATTTCTAGCCCTCAAAGCCTAGCCCAGTGACTGGACTGTATGAGGACAGCTCAGATCCAGCCCCAGGTCTAGGGAAAGGACCTCTGACACCCCCAAACAGACTATCCAGAGAAAACCTCTAGTGTTCCTTACTGGTTGGTCCACTGAGTAATCCCCTGGAGTTCCTAATCCCATTAAGCAATACCTCTAGGCTTCTCAACACTGAAGGTTTGCAAATCATCCCTCAACAGAAGTCCCTAGGGAAAGATAACATCCCAAAATGAAAAAAGGTCAGTACAAAGCAAGGTCTATTGAATGTTACTTTGGAGGTAAGGATACTAGTTCAGAAAAGGAAGGCAGAAGGGATGCTACATATGAAACTTCAGAGGTGAATATGAATTGGTCTCCAGTCCAGACAGACTTAAAAGAGATCAGAAAGGAGTTTAAAAATCAAATGGAAAAATTGAGAAAACAAATATTAAGAATATTAACACTATGCAAGAGAAAATTAACATCATACAACCAAATATGACAGAAGAAAATAAATTCCTTTAAAATACGATTGGATAAATGCACAAAGAAAATAATTACCACAAAACACAAATGGGAAAATGTAAAAGGATAATAACTCCTTTAAAAATAAAACTGACCAAATGGAAAAGAAGATACAAAAGATATCCCAGCTCCTGGGATAAAAACTCACTCTTTGATAAAAACTGCTGGGAAAAATTGGAAAATAGTATGGAAGAAACTAAGCATAGAGCATCATCTTACACTCTATACCATAAGGTCTAAATGGGTGCAGGATTTAGACATAAAAAAAAGTAATATTATAAGATAATTAGGATAACAGGGTAGAGTTTACCTGAAAAGGGACTAGCTTATAACCAAAGAAGAGATAGAGAACATTATAAAAGACAAACTGGATAATTTTGATTACATTAAATTAGAAAGTTTTTGCAAAAACAAAACCACTGCAACTAAAATTAAAAGGAATGCTGTAAATTGGGAAATAATTTTTACAACTGGTGTTTTAGACAAGGGATTCATTTCTAAAATATATAGAGAACTGAGTCAAATTTTTAAAAAAGTCATTCTTTAATTGATAAATGGTGAAAAGATATGTATAGGTCATTCTCAGATAAAGAAATCAAAGCCATCAATACTCAAATGAAAAACTGCTCTAAAACATTATTGATTAGAGAAATGCAAATTAAAATATCTCTGTGGTACCACCTCATACCTCTAAGATTGGCCAATATGATTAGAAAGGACAATGATCAATGTTGGAGGGGATGTGAGAAAACTGGGACACATACATTGTAGGTGCAGTTGTGAACTGATCCAACCTTTCTGGAGAACAATTTGGAATTAAGTCAAAAGGGCAATAAAAATGTGCATACACTTTGATCCAGCAATACCATTCCTGGGTCTATATCCTGAAGAAATTATGAAAAAGGGAAAAAAACTGACCTGGAAAAGAGGTCTAATTCATAGCAGCTCTTTTCATACTGACAAAGAATTGGAAATTGAGGAGATGCCCATCATTTGAGGAATGGTTGAACAAATTATAGTTTGTGTATATGGTGGAACACAATTGTTCTATAAGAAATCATGAGGGATGGGATTTCAGAAAAATCTAGAAAGACTTTCATGAATTGACGCTGAGTGAAATGAGAACCTGAACCTGAAGAACATTATATATACATATATATATATATATATATATATATATATATATACATATATATATATTAATAACAACATAGAGAGAGATGATAGATTTGTTTATTTCAGCAGTACAATAATAAAAGACAATTTTAAAAGACTTGTGATGGAACAATACCATCCATAATGAGTGAAGAAACTATGGAGTTTAAATGAAGACCAAAGTTCATTATCTTCAATTTTTAAAAGTTGTCTTTTGTATTATCTTATCTTTTTCTCTCTATTGTTTTCTTTCTTCCTTTTGGATCTGATTCTTCCCTCACAACATGTTCAATATGTTAACAAAGTTATAAATATCGAACTTATAGCGATTGCTTTCTGTCAGGGGGCGGGGAAGGGAAGGGAGGGAGGGAGAAAAATTGTAATACTCAAAACCTTGCAAAAAATGATTAGTAAAAGCTACCATTGCATGTAGTTGTAAAAACTGCATTTAAAACCATTTAAATTACAAAAAAGAAATTTATAGTTTAGTTCTCTCCATAACCCTGGTTTTACACCTCAGAATCATGTTTTGTTCTGTTTTGTACTCACCCCACTGCCAAAGTACTAGAAATTTCTCCAGTCTCTCTCTTTTCTGATCTGATGTTGCTGTTGTTTTCTTTCATTCAGAAAGGAGATCATGACATCACACAGGTGATGCTATGACACACAAGTCAATTAGATTTAAGTGAGTAAGGGGTTACTATGCAAAGTCCTCAGCCTCACTTTCTTCTCCAGAGCTATCTGGGACCAGGGACTGATATAGATCAGTTCAACTGGAAATGATCCTGGATGCAGTGACATCCTTGACCTTTTTAAGCAAAAGTCTTCAAGAGGTCTTAGTTTGACTACGTGATCAAGGTTACATAAGAGAGATGTGACAAAGAGATGAATAATGACCACTTTTACTTAGTCCCAAAAAACCTAAACTGTGAGGGCAAGACTCTTACAGTTTCTCAGAGATTAAGGCAGGTAAGAAAAAAATGAAGTTAAAAAAAAGCTATTTCTTTTTTCTCTGGTCTATCCTTCACACAGATGTCAAAGCAATCTTCGAAAGACATAGGATTAACTCTATCACTCCCTTGTATGGAAAAAAAAAGGAAGAAAGAAAGAGAAAAAGGAAAGGAAGAAAGTAGTTCCCTACTAGTAATAGGATAAACACACAATCTCCCTGGTCTGTTATTCTTAAATACTTTTGAGAGATTCTTCTACATCAAAGTTAAATCAAGGCTCTCAACATATCTATGTGAACTAAGACATGTGGGCTATTTAATAGTAGAGTGAAGTAGGAAGAACATGTATCAAGTAGGTGACAGACTGATTTTTCTTCAAAAAGTATTGAAACCATCCTTGATACTTAATTGGTTTTGGACACTAATACTCAGAATGTTGATGTAGCTTCCTGGTGACCTATGTGCTGAAGCCACAAGGAGGCAGGAGTTGCTCTCCTTCCAACTTGACTGGTTCAAACTCTTTATTTTTGTATGTACACTGTTATTTGCATTCTGTTTTCCCATATCATTTGAAGGCAAGGAATTTTTGTCTTCATTAGACAATGTTGGAACATACCAATTGCTTAATAAATCTTGTTAACTGACCATTTAAACTGTTTTTTTTACTAAAACTAAAAAAAGTATTTGGTTTATATCATGATCTTGGTGGTAGTAGGTGGCACAGTGGATAGAGCACTGACCTTGGAGTCTGGAGGATGGGAAGTTAAATTCAGCTTCAGATACTTGACATTCATTAGCTGTGTTACCTTGGACAAGTCACTGAACCCTAATTGCCTTGCATTCAGGACCATCTCCAGTTATCCTGATCCATATATGACCACTGGACTCAGATAACTCCTGAGGAGAAATGAGGCTAGTGACTTAGCACAGCCCTGCATCATCAAATCTAATTCATGTACTTGTCAAGATATCACCTCCTTGATGTCATAATCTTCTTTGAGAATGAAGGATTAAACCATCATCATCATGTCCTTGCAATAATACTTATATTTTTAAAGAGAAGACTAGACAAAGCAGGGTTTACCCCAAATTTATTAAGTAAATAAGTAAAGAAATCATGCACATGATGGAATTTTAGGCTTCAGTGATAAGCTAGGGAGGAGGGATTTCCAATGCTGTCAAACTCATAAAAATGTACATAAGGATTCCTGTAACTGGCATATTGAGATAGTTTGAAGTGTAATATAGTTTCAAGATATATTTTCCATATTTTATTATGTTATTATTATTATTTTGATAAATATCTCTCAATTACATAATTAATGGGGACTGTTGTTCATATTTGACAACTCTGTCCCACATTATTATCCCTATTTGGTCATTTCTATCTGGGGCAAGGTAGGCCTGTGATAATGAATGAATCAATATCCAAAATTCAACAACTTTTATCCAAGTCAACCAAAATAGGAGGCACAAATGAGGGCTCCTAGACATCTATTATAGTGCCTCATTTATCAAAGGGAAGTGTCTATATTTGAAAAGCCTCCCAATTGTACAGATCATACAAATTTGTCTTCATTGGTTGACAGTGATTAATTAATTAAAATTCAAATTAGTGAAGGGAGGCAGTCACTTCGCATTTGCTCTCTCTGACAGTGAATTTCCACCATTGTTCTATAGCACTGATAATAAAATGGAGAAATCATCTGCTTATTAATTTGCTCATTACACAATAAGTTGAATGTAACTGCCAAAAATATTCATGCAAATATCTTCATTAGTAAAATCATGTAATTAACCTGAAATATATGCTAAATGAAGCAGCCAAAGTTGCATATTTTCTCAGCTTTAAACTACAATTTCAGTGATCATTTTTTTCTCCTGATTACCAAAAAAATAGGATTATGAATGATTGAAGGTTGAGTTTAAGAAGTGAAATGAATTTCAAAAGACCATTAGCCTTTCCTGTGTTTTGCCCATGGTAGGAATTTTCTGCTATGCCCATTATTAAGCTCCGGAATTTTAGTCACATTTTATGGATAAAGTCTTTTGTCTTCCTGAACCATATTCCACTATGTAATTAAGCTTTTAAACACTTTTATATTAGTCTTCTTTGAATTTATTATTATTGAATATTGAGGCCCCTTCCTCTACATTGTATTTTTTTACTCATCTTTAGTTACTGTTAACTCTGGGACCTTGGAGGGTATGGGGAGGAAGGGGTAAACTTAAGAAGCTCCTCTAAGTAATTTTAAGCAGTTTTTTACTCTTCAGTCTAAAAATTTCTACAACTTGAAATCACATACATGATCATATCCCAAAGTCAATGATTGAGTAATCATAGGAACTGTTTATTTTTTCTTAGGAACATTCAAGGAACACTCATACTTTATTCTTTGTTCCATTAAGGGTTTTTCTTAATCCTATTCAAATACTCAAGGGTTAGGTTCATATACAAACATATAAAATTCCAACTAGTTTTTCATGTCCTTTGTAGACCTTTTAGTTTGGGGGCTCCCTAGAGTCTGTTACTCCAGATGTTGGTCCAACTAATTAAATCATAGGGAAATTCCTGCAAGTAAGCTTCCCAAAGTTCCAGCATTAGGAAGACAGGCAATGTAACAATCAATAGACCTGGATTTGACCTCCATTATTTTGGTAAGGGATAAGGTGAGGTCCTCAGCTAAGTGAAGATGAAGGATAGACTTTTTAAAAATCTCATTTATTTATTATCATACATATGTACATGCCTATTGCCAAGTTACAAAATTTCCTTCCACCCTCCCTGCCCCAAGCAGAGAACAGTCAGGTTAGCATTTTACATCCATATTTTGTTAAACATGTTTACAAATTAGGAATTTTTGACATGAGGAATTAGGATTAAGGGAAAGAGATACATAAGAGATAATTTTTATAAAGAGTTCATCAAATTCAGAAGGGTTGTTTTTTTCTGTGTGTTTTGTTTTGTTTTTTCTTCCTCTGGTTGGGGATAATATAGTCCATAATCAATCAAATACAGTTACCATTGCTCTCTGGACTGCTGAGAGGTGAAGGATAGACTTTTGATGAATAAGGCATAATAAGACATGTAAAGGAGGAAATTATGGTTTATAAACAAGTTGTGTAGTCCTTGTAGATGATGGCAAGATCAAGAAAGTGATCATCTCTGCAAGAACCTGAGGGAACTGAAAACTGTAGGCCATGTGTTGTTGAACACCCAGGTGAGAAAGTGAGAAATTAGGGTCTTTGGGGGAGAGTCAAATGTATGCTGAAATTTCCTAATTTAGAAAACCCCCAAACCCCACTAATGAAGAAGAATTATTGAGAAGTTATGGTACAGATGAAGTCTGGGAGTGAAATTGGGCAACAAGGAATATTCCAATACTACCTCTGGAACCAATGAACTTTAGTGGAGAAAATGCAATCAGTATAATAGAAGACTTGGGATATAGTGTTGTGTTGGAAGAGCCAGGTGTCAGTGAGAGACAAGACTATGGAATAAACATGAGAGGAAAAGTTTTAAAATAAAATAATAAAAAGACACATAAACAAGGAATATCCATTCCTAGCTACAATTGCATAAAGATACTGTACTATAAAGGGTCAATACAAATGAATTTTCTTTCTTTTTAACTGCTTAATTTTTTTAAAAAAATCTTTCTTTTTATTATATTTTAATTATTTAATTAAATATTTCCCAATTACAGGTAGTCAGCATGTAAGTCAGGATTTTTTAATACTTAACAATCATTCAGAGTCTAAGTCCAGCACTCTATAGTCACTGTGTGTGTGTGTGTGTGTGTGTGTGTGTGTGTGTGTGTGTGTGTGTATTCACTTAGATGTCTGGGTGAATTGTCACTTGGTCTGGAGTCATCTAAATATATTTTGTAAGTTAGATGAATTTATGCTCACTCATCCATTGAATTATCAAGCTTGGCCATAGATGGGAGTTACAAACAGGGAACTAGTCATCTGGGCAATTCCTGGCCTTGGAGGAATAACAAAAGTAGAGGGTGGAGCCTGAGTTTAGAGGTAGAGACTGAATAACTCCAGTAGTGGAAATGGGAAGTATTTAAGATCAGAAATCCAGGATAGTTACTATGCCCCATGCTTTAAAAATCTGATATTTTAAAACTGTGTTGCCTTAACAAAATAGACTAGTCTAATCATTTGAAACTGGTATGTTTGCACACTAAAGACAGAGATTGCCTTTCTTCAAAAAAGATGAATTTGGTCAAATATAAAAGCAAACTCAGAATTGTAAAAGATCAAATAATGCAGATGAAATTGAATTTTCTTGTCAGATATTCACATTTCAGCTGAGAACCAGAGTGTAGCAAGTAGTGAGAACATGTCAAATGAAACAGAATATATCTACAAAATTTCAATTAACCTCACTTACAAGAAAGAGCAAATCCCCAATATTGTTACCATTGTGACCATATGTTTACTTTAGAGGATATATGTTTCTTAAAAAAATAAATTAAAAAATTAAATATTTTCAGCTTTGGAAGGGGTCTCAGAGGTCAATGATCACATGTTGTACTTGGAAAAAAGTCCCACCTAATTTATAACCAATAAATGCTTATTCAAACTTGAAGAAATTCAGTAAGAAGAAGCTTGAAGGCATGGTATGTCCAGTCCAGATCAGAATCTACAACTATGTTCAAAAAGCACCTATTTCACTTTTGGATGGTTTTGTTAGGAGTTTTTCCTTAACTTAAAATTTCCCTTTTTCAATATGCACCCTTTGCTTTTCTGGACTTATCCGGAACAAGTTCAAAGAACTGTATTAATCTAGTCTACATGAAAACCCTTTAAACCCTTGAAGTTAGTTTTCTTCTCTTTACCCTCCCCCTCTTTTCTAAATTCTGCCTTCCTAACAAGTCTGTAAATTAAAGTAATTTATATTTAAAGCTTTCCCTTTTCCTCTTCTATTGGTATATTCCTTTTTCTCAACTCTTTTTTTTCTTAGATTATCTCAACATAATCAACTCACAACCACAGCCTCTCAGTTGACTCCTGATAATGATATAATTATTAGGACATGTATCATCTTACTTTACAGGAATATTAACATTTTAAATTTATAATTTTTTCTTTCCTGTTTACCTTTTTATGCTTCTCTTGAGTCTTGTATTTGAAGGTAAAATTTCCTATTAGCTCTGGTCTTTTCATCAGGAATATTTTAAAGTCCCTATTTGATTAAATGTCCATTTTGCTGGATTGGGTATTCTTGATTGTAATCTAAACCTCTTTGCCCCCAGGAATATCATATTCGAAGTCTTCCACTTCTTTATGGTGAAATATATGAAATATATATTTTTTTGTGATTCTATCTGTGGCTCCATGATATCTGAATGATTCTTTTTTGACTACTTGAAATATTTTCTCCTTGACTCTGGAGTTTGGTTATAATAATCCTGGGAGTTTTCATTTTGGGATTCCTTTTAGGAGAGGATAAGTGGGCTCCTAAGGATAGTGTGGGAGCGAAGAGGTTTTAGGTTGTCTATCAAACTGAAGATCTACAGAGTCATTGTGCTGATCTCCTTGTGTATGCCTATAAACCTTGAACAATCTATCAGTTCCATGCCTTTCATTTGAATTGCCTTAGGAAGATTCTGGTCCTTTTTTGAACTGAACTGTCATCTATTCAAACTCTGCTACAAAGAGCACAACCCAGAAGGGCTGGACATGTTATTCAAATGCCAAAATACATTTGACCAAATACAATTTCACTCACACAAGGCAAGCACTCATATGAAGGTCATCACTTGATACGTTGTCACTTGATAAAAGGACACTCTTAAGGTCTCTCCGAAGAATTCAAGAATTGTGAATCATAGGCAACTGGTATGGCATGCCTGAATCAAAAAATACTCTGAGAAAAGCAGAATCACAGTAGCCAAAAGAAATGTGACATGCACAAATCTACAGACATCTCCACTCCAAATCTTGATATGGGTTCTGTGCCCAACCTGTGGTAGAACCCTCTGGGTTCAGAAGTATTGGTGTGATTAGCTCAAGTTGGATGCACTATAACTTGACCCTGACATAGTAATGTCATTTTGGTTCTCTTTCATCATGAAGGACAACAACTAATATTTTTATATCTTTTTTTTAAACCAAGCTGTTTATTCTCTTTTAGTAATTGCCTTGCATTATTCTCACCCTCCCAATTTTTCTCTATCACTCTCATTTCTTTATGTCTTCCAGAAATTTTTGTTGGGCTTTGTATTTTTTATATGTTATGTTGGTGTTTCTTTCTTTGTATCTTTTATCTTCCCTGTAACCATAGTAGCTTTTTATTGCCAGATTATTTTGTCATGTTGTTACATGCTCATTTTGTCCAGACTATTTCTCAACTTGCAACTTTATGTTACTATTGGGCTCTGTTTCTGGTGGTGGGTTTGAGAGGGTATAGTTCCAAGTTTTATACTTTTTTTCACACTGCTGTTTTCAGAGCTAATTCTGTGGTCTGTAAGTTTTTAGTGCTTCCAGAATGGTTTGATCTGAGGAGAGGTGTGATTACTGCTCTTCTGATCTGAGCTGTGGCCTTTAGCCAGACAGGACTTCTGCTCACCTGAAGCCACAGACACCAGTGCTCCCCTCAGTACTATAATTTTTACTAGGCCCTGTTCCCCTTTAGCTACAAGTACTAGTCCTTCATTCTACTCTGAAATGCATATGGACAATGCAGCAGGATCCTGTACTCAGAACCAGTTCCCTATACTGTTTACTTTATTCTATATCAGTTCATGTAAGTATTCCAATGTTTCTTTATAGTCATCAGATTGTTGCTTGTGTAATATTCATTATATTTTTGTACCACAATTTGTTAAGCCATATCCCATGGGTGTGCCTGTTTGATTTTGCAAAAAGGGCTATTATAAATAATTTGTTATATTTGGGAACTTCCTTTTTAATCAATTATTTTGTTGGGGTATAAAATATTAGCGGGATCTGTGAGTTGAAGAGACGGGAAAATTTAGTTGCATTTTGCAATTTCAAAATGCTTTTTCAAAATTGAATTAAATCAAAGTTCCATCAACCATACATTAGTTTACCTATTCACAACCTTCCAAAAATGACTGGCAACCATTTTTTTCATCTTTGTGAGTTTGTTGAGTGTAAAGTAAAACTTTCATTATATTTTCAAAGGGCAAAGATCAGAATCTGTGTATGCATAGTCTATAGTGTAATAGTCAGTCACTTTGGACATTTGAAAGGATCTAAATCATAAGAATCAGAAGGGAAAAAAAAGCAATTTGTCTAATACCTATCTGATACCTGACCGTCAAGAGCTTGATTTCTTATATACCTAGTAACCTAACTGCCTATGTGTATAACTTCCTAATGTCCTAAGTATCTTAGTAACTAAGTAATTAATTACCTAAGCTCCAATATACCCAAGTATCTAAATGACTTACTACCTAATTGCCAAACTATTTGGGTATTTATATACTTAGATTCTCATCAATTCAATATTTGGACATTTAGGCACTTAGGCAATTAGGCATTAGATACTTATAGAACGAGGTAATTATTTATACATTTAGGTACATAGGTACATTTAGTGATATAGGTGATTATGTACTTTAAAAAGTACAATAATTATGCACTTAAGAAAGTACAACTGTACAGTTGTGTACAATAAAAAAGTACAATTTATGTGGTTAAGAACATAGGTACTTAGGTATATGGGTATATAGACATACATATAATTTAAAGAATAGCTACTTATCCTCTATTTAGTTTTTCCCATGTGTATTATTGAAGCTGGGCTGTGAATGTCATTATAGAGGCTCTGCAATTGTCCTAGATTATTTCATGTAATAATGACAATATCATCTGCAATTAAAGCATATGGAAGATTTTATAATCAGCAGAAAATTCAGCTTCCATTTCCTCAATAACAAGGGAAAGCATCTTTGGTGATCATGTTTTCTTTTTATTCTTTGCATCATATTAATAACCAAAGGGTCAGAGAAAAAAAGTTACTTTTGTGTTGAGAAATCAAATATAATTCTAATGCATACAAGGCTTATATTTTCTTAAAGGAGAGACTGTAAATGGTTATTATGCTTTACTGAATCCAATCAACAAATGAAATGACAGCTTTTACTCTTTCTACTTTTAAGGCAATTTTGGATTATAATGGTGAATAATACCATTTATACTTTTTTTAAATTTCTAACCTTTAAATGACTAAGAACAATTTTATATAATGTAACTTAATAAGCCTCAACACTCTTGTAAGGTAGGTTAAGTAAACAATGCTACCTATTTAAATATATGGATAGATTATAGAGGTATGAGTAAATAATATACTCACATATTAAGCAATGAGAATTGGAATAGAACTCTCTCCCTAGCTTCAACCCCAAGACCATAAAAAATTCAACTTTAACAACAATGATCTTTAAAGGGTTATTATGATTTAAAATTTTGTCCACTGGTTCTTTGTTTACACTTGCATATTGGTAGATGCAGGACTGTTTTTTAAAGTCTAGTCTTTTCTCCCAAATTATGTCCATTAATTACAATTATCAGAGGTTGACTTCCAAATGTGTCAAATTCAGACATTTTCCTCTGAGGATTAACATTCTGCTTGGTAATTTATTCTTAAATTGCAACAAAAGACCTTGCAATGAGTTTCTAAGCAGGTGGTATAAGGGATCATTTTCAGTGACAGTACACAATACCACTAAGAAAAGGAAAGATGTTTTCAGTTTGAATGGACACAGTTACACAAGTAGAAGAGGATACTAACTTCTGAAAATACTAGGTTTTATTCACACCCCAGTGGTAAACAATAACCTTAATAGGATGACTAAGTTTTTGTAGATCACTATATCACATTAAAATACAAAAATTAATAAACAAGCAGACAGTTAACGAACATTAGATGTGGTCTTACTGGAAATTCTTAACCGTATACTAGTCTCTTCTCAAATTTCAAAATGCTTTGTCTCCTAGTTAGTACAAGTCACTGCATTTCTCTAACAAAGTAATGAAGGCACAGCTAGTGTAAGCAGACTTAACTACTGAGCTGAAAAAATACTTTGGTTGGTTCTTCGGAAGGATTTTTTTTCTAAACCAAAATTGGTCTCAAATAAGAGTTTGGATAATGTTTGCAGCTGCAGTCTAATAGCTACATGACAAAAGACTTCACAAGAACCAAACTATGTAGCAATGGACATGAGTTAGGGGATTCACTACATTCTACATATCCAGCAGAAATTATAACTACTAAAATGCTAGGTAGAATGAACCTATAGTTTGAACTGGTTCTTAAACGTTCATTTTTTCTTTTTTTTCCTTTTTTTAACAAAAATTGTTTACTTGATTCTACCAAGAAAATACAAAACATAAGGCTGTAAGTAACTACTATTTGTGTTTAGGCTGGGACAGTGCAGTAATCCTCAAGGCCACAGCACACACTGCTCACTGCTGCTTGCACTTGGCTGGGTTTGGATCTTTCTTTGGATCATATTCTGAATCATTTTTCTCATCAGCTTCTTCTTCCCCTTCCTCATCATCAGCTTCTTCACCTTCTTCATCATAATCATCATCATCATCTTCAATAGCTTCTCCTGTGAAGTATAATACTGATCTTGGGACTATACGCTCATGTAAAAAGTGACCAATTTCAAAGTCTGCTGCAAGGATAGCTTCTGCATCATCATCCAGGTCTCCACTCTCAGGAACATCAGGAGGAGAGAAGAAATTGAAGAAAGAATCATTGGAAACTGTTTTTGTCACAGTTCGAACAGTCCCACGACCCTTGTGTTTCTGCTGCTTCTTAATAGTTTTCAAAGTGACATTTTTCCCTTTTTTCCAATCTACCTGACACCCTGTGCAACTCAAAATTTCTGGTCCATCAAAGGAGAAGGGATCAGAATCATCTGGCTCTGATCGCATACGATATGTCTTCATCAATACCTCATTTGTGAAATATTCATTAGGTTCAAAGTGGAACTCTAATGTAAAACTCATATGTTGGCCAACATCTGAAAACTTCACTTTAATATCTTTCAAGTGCTTCAGAATAGGTTCATCATGTTCCTGAACCATATCACTGAGCAAGTCGACATTTTTAAAAACAGTCAGCCAAAATTCAGGAATTCCCTTAGGGTCTTCTTTTTCTTCATCTTTTTTCTCCTCTTCAAGCTTAGCCTTCTCTTTCATTTCCTCTGAAATTTCTTCATCAGAATCTTGCTTCCATTCACATTCTTCCTCTGTAGGTTCATAAATTGCATAGATGATTTCACTTCTCTTATCAAAAAGTGGCTGGTAAAGAACCACATACTTTCTTTCAAGAGCATGAACTTCCTCATAGAACTTGGCTTCTATCTGTGCACATTTCACCTGAAGATTTTTGAGGGCATTCACATGCTGCTTAACTACTTTTGGCAAGCTTTCAATGTATCCAGTTGATGTTCCCACCAAACCATCCAATCTTTCTTGAAGAGCTGCTAGAATTTGAGGATTCTGCATCATCTGAACAGTCAATTGATGAGCTTTGCTGTTTGCATCTTCACCAGTTTCTTCTTCTTCAACTTCTACATCTTCCATATCTTGTTGGTCAAGTTCAGCTTCTTTGTTGTAAATGTCTGCCATGTTGTAAGACCTCTGAATGGTTGAGATAGGCTGCAGCAGGGACCGAGTGGCCGGAGCTGCACAGGTTGAGTCAGGGTGGCACCATTTATACTTAATACCTAAATACTAAATTTAGGAAAGCATATTTACTTTTTATCAAAGACACACAAAAATGTATTTTTGCATATATAGGGTAGTTAGGTGACCCAGTGGATAGAGTACTAGGCCTGGAGTCAGGAAGACTCATGTTTCTGAGTTCAAATTTGACCTCAAATGTTTGCAAGCAGTAACACAGGCAAGTCACTTAATCTTGTTTCCCTCAGTTTTTTCATCTGTAAAATGAGGTGGAGAAGGAAATGACAAATAACTTCTGTATCTTTCTCAAGAAAATCCCAAATAGATCACAAAGGGTTTGACACAACTGAATAATAACATATTCTCATAAACACACTGTGTATTTCTATCTATATTTATATAGAGTTCAGAAAAATAAATATATGAATTGATATTTATTATGTGACTTCTATCTTTTAGCAGTATTAACACCATGATTTGCCTCCTTATGCCCCATTTATTTGGTAGCTTCTCATCTTTAAATGTCTTAAAAATATCCTTATATAGATTCAAAAGTTTACTGTTTCAAATATGCACCTCCTTGGTGTAAAGTGAGTAACATCCAGAAGCTCTTTTAGCTAATGTTTTTCTTTATTGCAGTTCCTCATTCCAAACATTGAAGATTATGATTCCACAAATGTAGGTTTGCTGTGAATAATAAATATCATTTGTTATAGAGATGATATATATCACTCCCTCTACTTTCATCACTATTTATCTTTTTATTACTTTTCCTTTAATTTTATCCTTATATGCTATAGAGATGAGCTTGAATAATTTGGTCTCATGACAAGTCTTTTCAAAATCAATTATTCCCTGTATCAATTCCTTACTCATTTATGCAATCAATATATCTTAGTCAGTTCCTACTACGTGCCCAACCTAGGGAAAGACATTTTCAGTAACAAAACTAAGAAACTCAAAAGAAGCCTCCATTCTATTCCAAGAAACAATGTATACTATATGCAAGTATTCAAAGAGTAAAAAAAATAAACGCAAGATAGTTAAGCAAAAGTCAGTCACATAGACAAATAGCAATTTAAACTAACAATATCATTAACATTTCATTACTATATTTTAAACTGATCAAGACAATAGCATTTAATTGTCATGATATTTTAAGCTGATATTGGCCTTTCGTTCTACATTTTTTAGTTTGAAAGAATCACTTGATATTGAAACTGTTTCTTTTCTCTTTGACATTCTTGCTTTTTGTTGCTCAACAAATTCCCCAAGGAACAGTGATATTTCTTATTAATATTTTTTCCTTTATCAATTTTCAATTTGTGGTATCATGAATTAAATAGGTCATATTTAAGCTGTTTTATTTGCATAGATCATATCATTTCTGGTTTTCTAATTTGGTCCTGAATTTGTTCCAACTTTGTTCCAACTGATCAGTGATGTGATTATTTTATAAAAAAGCTGATTTAGGAGTGACTACTTCCCAGTTTTCTTAATAATCAATTTCATTTTGCATAGTTTTTTTTCAATATTTACAATGTCCAGCTAGTCTTAAACCCATCCAAAATATAAATAATAGTACAACCTTTGGTTTTGTTTTTTTGAGCCTGAGTCCTTTTGTCCGGTATTGCTGGAGTGCTGAGGTGCCTCACTGATATGAGAGACAAAACATATTCAGAGGTCAAGGCATCATACTATCAAATCAGGCTTTGGTATGAAATGGAAAAGGCAAGTGAGAAGGGTGTCTTTGCACAACATACTCTTTTTTTAAGGGCAAATGGGCAAACGGGGTTAAGTGGCTTGCCCAAGGCCACACAGCTTTGTAATTATTAAGTGTCTGAGGCTGGATTTGAACCCAAGTACTCCTGACTCCAGGGCCGGTGCTCTATGTACTGTGCCACCTAGCCGCCCCCACAACATACTCTTCACTATAATAAACATAATGTGCAATTGATGCCACCACTCATGTGGTGGACAACTATCATTATCATCATTATATTTTTCACTTTCAATTACTATACCTATTTTTTTTCATTGAACTTACTATCAAACTATCTGGACATAAATTAAAAAGACTTACTAAGTACACAGACTCTACCTCTTTTTTTTCTATAGAAAGCTGACAAGGGGTAGATAATTTCATGAACATTGTGAGGTAAGATTATCCAATGTCTTTTTTTTTTAGGTTTTTGCAAGGCAGTCGGGTTAAGTGACTTGCCCAAGGTCACATAGCTAGGTAATTATTAAGTGTCTGAGACGGGATTTGAACTCAGGTCCTCCTGACTCCAGGGTTGGTGCTCTATCCACAGTGCCACCTAACTTCCACTATCCAATGTCTTTTGAAATGTTTCTTGTTACCCTTCTATGCATGACAAAAATATTTCTGCAAATGTTTAAAGTGAGCCATGATCTGTTCTCCCATTTCGCTGCAACTTTCTTGCCTTTTATGGTTTCAATAATAACCAGACTGACAAAATTGGTACAAATCAGTTCAAGCAAGGTACTAACTCAAGCAGATTGGAAATGAATATCATTTAATCAGGCAACATTTATTTATTTATTTATTCATTCATTCATTCATTCATTCATTCATTTATTAGGTTTTTGCAAGGCAAACAGGGTTAAGTGGCTTGCACAAGGCTACACAGCTAGGTAATTATTAAGTGTCTGAGACCGGATTTGAACCCAGGTACTCCTGACTCCAAGGCCAGTGCTTTATCCACTACGCCACCTAGCCGCCCCCAATATTTATAGTATGAAAATTTCTACATCCAGTTTCACTACTGCCACCATCACTACATGTGGAAGCTGTAAGAGTGCTGAACTTGGAGGCAAGAAGACTTGAGTTTGAATCTTGTCACTTGCTAGTCTGATTTTGGGCAAACCACTTAATTTCTCTTAGTATAATGTTTCCTCATCTGTAAAGTGGGAAGTTTCAAAGTACTCATCTGGGTTGTTGTGAAGATCAAATGAGAGATCACAATCCTTAAAGCACTCTATTATTATTTTCTAGTCTTATTAAAAAGGAAGATAGAGCCAACAAGTAGGCAGATTTAAGTAATTATTATGTAATTATAATAATTATAATAGCTAACATTTATATAGTATCTCCTATGTGCTAAGCATTTTACAGATATATGTCATTTGAACATCTGGGGGATAGGTATTATAATTTTCATTTCATATTTAGAGAAAATGAAGCAGGCAGACAGACAATGGAGGAGACACAGCTAGAAAGTGTGGTCCAGATTTGAATTTAGGCCTTCCTTTCTCAAGACTGAGTGCAACTCCCCTCCCTCTCCTATCAAGGAGAAAAAAAATAATCTGAAAAGGTAGTACAAAGGTCATCACTAATCCTTTCAACCAACTTTCTCACATGATAGTCTCACTATTCTTGTCACTCTTCTCTGGACTTGATCCAGGTTGACAAATGCTCTCGTTAACATGTGATGCTTAGAACTGAACACAATATATCAGATGTAATATTGACATAGAATGTTACAGAGGGACAATCACTAGTTTCATTCTGGACATTATTCTCCTCACACCACATGATGAGTAGTTAGATAGAGGGTAGACCTACAAGTCAGGAAGATGAATTTAAGTTTTGTCTTAACCACTTACTATCTGTTTGATCATTAACAAATAATTTGAGGCATTTTCATCTGTAAAATGAGGGGGCTGGTTTTGATTCTCTCTTAGCTTCTTTGTAGCATTAAATCTATGATCCTTTTGGGATGTTGATTCTATCATCTAATATATTAGCTTTCCTTCCAGTTTCACACTAATTAAAAATTTTATAAACATGTCATCTATGTTTTCATCAAAGTTGTGGGTAAAAATAGAATTAAGCTTCCAATGTACTCCCAGATCTCCCCATAAATAATGTACATCTGGGAATTATTACTGTTTGGGTGTGGTCTGGCAATTTGTTCCATAATAACTTAATGTATCATTGTTCAGTCAATAATGGCCCATCAACTTCACAAAGATAAGATGAAAGAGTTTAAATATCTTGCTGAAATATTTAAAAAGGAGAGAAAGTCATCTGCTAATAAGAAACTTGACTCTTGGCAATATTCTAAAAACAAGATTATGGTATCACAAATTTAGACCTCAGAGAAAACTAAGAAGCCATTCAGCTGAACCTGTTTTATGAAACTGAGGACAAGAAAAGTTAAGTGATTTGCTAAAGGTTGTGGGTGATTTTGAACAGCAGCTTTTTCAAATTCAGTTCTTTTTCATTCTACCAAACTACCCATCCAGCATGAGATGTGCTGAGGCAAGCGACTATGATATCAGAATGCTGTAATTTTCAGATATGATCCTCATATCAGACATTTATATTTGTTTTTCTTTCTCACAAAAGGAATGTTAAGGAGAAGAATAATAGGAAGGAAGGAGGGAGGGAGGGAGGAAAAAAGGAGGGAAGGAAGGAAAGTGCCTACTCTGTGCTAAGGCCTTTATAAATATTATTTCATTTGATCCTCACAAAATCTTAGAAAGATGTTATTTCCATTTTATAGTTGAAATGGGTAGAAGTTGTCTAGTGTCACACAATTATTAAGCTTGTGATCCAAATTTGAACCCAGGTCTTCCTGACTCTAGGTCGAATACCTTTTCCACTGTGTCATTAAGCACCGTATGCCATATTTCTTATAGAAATTACTGTGATGTATAGACAAAAGTTTCCAATAAATGATTTTTAAAAAAGTAAGTCATGGTAGACTAGGTGATTAGGGCAACAAGAGCATTCTAAGAGTCTAGCAAAAATCTATAAAAAACCCCTCCTTTTACATTATACCAGACAAAATGGGGACAGAGTTTGAATGATGACCTAGGTAAGTGAATTCAGAATGAATGAACAAACTCTAAGGATTATCTTTAATGGGTGAGTTTCAATTTGAAAAGGGGTCTCTAGGAGAGACCTTCCACCCTATATTGTTTAATATTCTCAGCAATTTTTAGAGGTCACAAATGCTCATCACATTTGGAAAACTGAGATATACAAGTAATAACTTGAAGACAAGTGTTAATATCCAAAGAAAGATCCTAACAGGATCCAACAGTGGAACAATGGGCTAAATCTAATAGTAATAAATAAGTTATACTTGGGATGAAATAATCAATTTTATAAATCTAAAAATCAATTTATAAGTACAAATTGGAAGAGGTGGTTAGACATCAGGGACTCTATGTATGTTGGACAAAAAACTACAGCAATTTTAGGATTAATTGAGAGTCTACCTCCAGAATGAAGGTGATAGTTGCTGCATCCAGTTTTGTATGCTATTCTGGGTATCACAATGTATGAAGAAGGAGAATGAAAACCTGAAAGATCTAGATTGTTACCTAATACTCATGTGACCTTGAGTGTATCACTTCACCTTTCTAGTAGTATGGTACAATAGAAAGAATAGTATCTGGAGTAAGATGATCTGGGTTCAAATTCTGTCCCTGAGAATTACATGTGTGATCTTAGATAAGTCATCTCTTTGGGCTTCAGTTTCCCTATCCAAACAAGAGTTTGGACTAAACAGTTTCTGAACAGTTATAGATTCAAGATACTCAGAGAAAACTGAAGGAATCCTGAGAAGAAAGCAGCCAGCATGATAAAGAAATAAACTGGAAGGTTGGAGAAAGAATCTTCTGTTCGGTCTAAGGAAGAGCTATTCAAGGAAACAAAGGGCTATCTTTGATGTGCTGTCATATGAAAAAGGGGGTAGCACTGTTCTACTTGGTTTAAGGAACAATGGTAGTAGTTGGAGAGGAATATTATAATTTTACATAAGAAACACCTTTTAAGAACCTTCCTATTCTGTGTCAGGGTAGAATGGGCTGCCTTACGTAGCTGCAAGTTCGTCTTCTATGATGTAGATATATATGTAGATGTTGGATGACCACTTGTTGGAGATGTTACAGAATAGATCCCTCTTCAAGTCGAAGCTATATGAGTGATCTTTGAGGTCCCTTTCAAATCAGAGTCTGTGATTAAGTTTAATAAATCTTCTTTTGGACTAAAGATAACTTTCAATGAATTCTACCTCCTGTACCATTAGTGATCATTGGACTTTCAAGGAGAAACAGATGTAAGCAGACTGATGATTCAATCCCGAGAGAACTGCACTTGGAAAGACTTGCTTACCATGGAGTAGGAAATCACTATCCAAATGATACTCGAATCTAATGTAAGTGAAGATATGCATTAATTATCTATGATCTAAAACTAGCATTCAACAATGGGTAAAGGTCCAAATGGGTAAAGAATCCAAATGAGATGGAAAATCATTTTGCTAAATATGTATGGTTAAAAGAATACTGCTGAAAGATGGATAAGTAAAATCTGCTACTTTAACTCCATTATTCAAAACTAGCTTATCTAGAACCACCTGAAAAATATATCTGACAATGAGTTGGACATGAGTTACCATTGTAGCAGCCCGTTTCTAAATACATAGATTATAATAATAGAATGCTTCAAAATAGTGGAACATTTGGACCCAAGGGGTTGTCTCCTCTTTGTCCTCAGTATAGTTTGTAGTAACAACCACAATACCCAATTTTGGAATTTAAAACCTAAGACAAATGATTTATGAGAAGGATTTTCCTTTTAGGGAGTGCTGAATCTTTACACCTATTATGAGCCATCTCTCCTCAAAGAGCAAGTCACATTTATTCTAGCTTAGAAGGAATTCTTATTTCTTGAGGATGGTCTTAAGAAGGCCTACCTAAAGGAAGCAAGATGGATTGGTAGGCCAATGGATACCATATTTTTCTGTTTCTTTACTTTCTATTTTTCATTCTATGATCAAAGATATCATGTGTGTGTATGTGTGTTAGAAGGTTGGAGATGAAGTTGAAGAAATTTAGGAATTTGTTACATAAAGGCTCTTGGTAAAAACACCTCTGTGTTCTACTACATAGAACATTAGCAGAAATTAAGAGGTCCATCTAGTCCTACTATTTCAAGATCTTAAATAAACAATACACATCAGACAACTATGTTTTTAATATTTAATACTTTATAGAGCAAACTTGATATTTACTAACGAACTCATTATGAGCTCAAACATCCTCTTACAAAATTTCTCAAAGTTCCCAATATATCCTTTAAAATGATCAATTTACACCCCTGTAGCAATTCTGTTCATTTTCTGTTCATGGTAAATGATTGAATTTACTGTACTTAAATATTTCCATTTTGCCAGCAAGTTATAAATCACTCATTTTGCATGTGTGGTCTCAAAATTCAACTAGTAAAATGGAGAATGTTTTTGCATTCAATCTTTTAACCAGTGCTATCACTTCAAGTGAGTGGAAAAGAATGACAATTATAAAAACGACTCACAAGTACAATTATTTTTTCCTTCAGTAGGCTTATTGAACACAATTCTACATGATGTAAATTTACTTATACAACAAAAAGTAAAAAAAGGTATCTTCATTTAGACCCCTTTTTTGGGTTGTCATGGTATTTATCCATCCAAATCTCAAGATACATGTTGAAAAATTTTCACATCCTTTTGAAGGTAATGTTCAGACAAGGGCATTGATACTCAGAATGATACTGAGAATGAATAAAGGGGTGAAGACTATTACACATATGCTAATGATGACTAGTAACTTTTTTGGTAAATATAGAGTACACCAAACTTCCTTCCCTTTGTAAGCTTGTATGTAGTTTAATCTGTGTACTTATCAGGCTGACAGCTAGACTGCGAATATCATTCATTTGCTAGTGCAAAGAAATAAAAGTTCTGTAAATTAGGTCACAAAATCTGTCATAAATCCATTGTTTGGAAGAAAACACAGTTCAATTTGCTTCATTTTACATAGGATTCCTTTGAGATGTAAGATCCCCACAATTACTTCCTGATTTGAAAAAAAAATACCTCCAATTCAAGAAGTGTCAGTTTAAAGCTTGCTAAGTTTTTGAAACTGAGAAACTAAATTTAGAACCTGCTCAGATGCTTTGATATTCTTAGCTCCCAAGTATGCAGTGCTGTTTACACCAGTTTCCTCCAAAAAATATCGATAATTGACCATCATCCCACAGGATGAAGTAGTGCCTTTGAGGCTCAAATCTGCCAACCAATTGATCCGCCACATCACTGCCCCATTCTGCAGATGAAAATTTGCTACTGGGTTGAGGGCATAACCACGATGCTTCTCTCCATATAAGTACCAAGCACAAAGTCTCATCAAAGGGGACTGTAACACCTTGACCAGTTTTTCAGATTTCACCCACTCATTGCTAGTTAAAAGTATCTTCAAAGTTTCACTAATAGGACCACCTATGATATCTGAGATTTCATTACATTCAGAATCTGTAAAGAGTTCATTCCTCCCAAGTTCCTTAGTTTGAGAACTCAATGTTCCAAGAAGCCATTTGGTGAATCCAGGTATAGGTGACAGACTTGAAAATGTTTCAAGGTGAGGAAATTCCCTCTATAAATGGAAGAAAAAAGATACTTTTAATATAACAAAATTTTTATTTCCTTCCCAAAAGTAACTTACAAAAATAACATTAAAATTTTCTTATTTTGCTAAAGTATTGTATATCCACAATTTGCCCCATTTTCAGCACTCTGAACTCATGTCTTTAAAAAGGATTGGGGAATATCAGTATTGTTTGTTATTAAATGAGCTTGAAGAATAGACAAGTTTCTATATAACTGAGCAGTGAGAGGTTTTAAAGACCCTTTAAAGAGATGCACACTTCTATTCTCATGGATATTTTAAGTGAAATGATTTAGCATAAATCATTATGCTTTCTGGGACACCATGATGAATTTTTTTTTTTTTTGATATGGAAACTTCTTCAAATGAGGCAGTCAGTCAATCTTACTCTACAACCATCACAGGTTAAAAAAAATCATCCCTTGTTGAACACTAATTTGGTCAAAAGCTTTTCCACACACAGGCTGTTTTTCATAAAACATACACACACATCTTTTCCATGGGAACATAATTAAAACCTTTCCAAGTTGGTAGTTGCAGTCAAAGCTCATTCTACACTGTTAAAAACTTCAAGAACCCAAGGTCACTTCCATAGTATTGTGGGGCACTGATGCAGGACTCTAGTGGTGAAATGTGTTAATGTGATACGAACATTAAATCATCCATAGAGAAATACAACAAAGAAAATAGTAAGAGGTAATAACTATAATACCAGCATATATTTATATAAGTAGTACTTAAGGTTATATGTCCTCTTCTTTTCTATTGTCTCAT
The DNA here is from genome assembly GCF_037893015.1 of Macrotis lagotis. NCBI lineage: Eukaryota > Metazoa > Chordata > Mammalia > Peramelemorphia > Peramelidae > Macrotis > Macrotis lagotis. Next base: position 232,523,058 of record NC_133658.1, on the reverse strand, counting down.
ACTGCTTATCAGTTATATTACTATATTTTATAAGGAAATAAGAAAAACATAGACCATTTTTTCTTAGCAGGGAATTATTCTAAGTTAATATTTTTATTGGATATAGTTCTTAAAAAAGTTCAGTATTGCTGAAGCTAACAAATGGATTATCTCCTTTGTGGAAGAACTAAAAACAGATTATGAGTTAAGTAATAATTCTTCAATTAAAAATAATTAAACTGAATATAAGATCCCTTTAGAGTAAGGATTGTTTAATTTTTGCCTTTCCTTAGCATCTATTACAGTGCCTTGTATACAGAAGGTAAAAAAATAATTTTTTGTTTAATTCAGTAAATGAGAAGAGTATTATGCTATTTAATTTAAATGAAAAGAATACTTGAAAAAATATAATACAGTATCCTGGCTTTTCAAAAGCTTTTAAGGAATAAGCTAAGATACATTACAAACACATTCACACACACACACACACACTATTAAATAATAAAGAATGAAAGTCCTTAAAAACGGTAAAAAAATAGCCCTATATTAAGTCTTAGGAAAGAAAGATTATATCCTCTGTGATGAGGGAGAGGAGTAAGAAATAATGAAAGACTTCCTGAAGTGAAAGGAACAACATGAATAAAGGTTCTAAAATATAGAATATATTCAGGTGAAAATAAAGTCTAGTTGAGTCATAATGTAAAGTAACTTGGAGAGTGTATAAAAGGAAAAAAACAGTAAACATAGATTGGAAATAAATTTTAAGGACTGGAATTATTAATGCATTTTTTAGTATAATGTCATAGAAAAGTACAGGGTTAAAAGGGACCATAGATATTTCTTTTACATTGATTGGTTCCTTCTCTGCTATCCTTTAAAAAAACACTGAAATGACTGTCAAACTTTTTCTTTTCTCCTGGGAGCTACAAAACACTCAGAAATAATCACTTAAGTTTGCTTCCAGTCTGCCTCTACTATACCAACACTTGTTCCTCAATTTTCATGCAATCTGATTATTTTGCTACACCTGTTCACTGAAACTGTTCTTTCCAGTGTTGCTAACAAGTATTTAGCTGCAAAATTAATGGTCTTTTCTTAGTCCTCATACTCTTTGGTCCCTCCCCAACTAATGTTATTTTACTTTTTGCTTATTTGTTTTATATTATTAGAATAATCTTGTTGTGAGAGTAAACATAACCCCACCCCCAGAAAGATGAGAAACCTCAAGAATGGTGTGAGGAAAAAAAAGTGTACTTTAGTCTATGTTCTGTCTCTGGGATGAATTGCCTTCTTTATCATAAAGTCCACCAGAAAAGTTGCTTCAGTATTTTCCCACAATTGCTATTATTAGCTGTATTTCTCTCCATTCTATTCCTCCCCACTTTCATTTATTCTATTCTCTCTTTCCTTTCACCCCGTCCCTGCTTAGAAGTATGTTGTATCTGAGTACCCTCTCCCATGATCTTCCATCTTTTCTATCACCTACTCCCCCTTCCCTTCATCCCCTCCCCCACCCCCATTCCCCCTTATTCAATCCCTTTCATTTTTCTCTAGGGTAAGTTAGATTTCCTCACCCTATCAAGTGTGTATGTTATTTCCTCTCTGAGCCATTTCTGATAAGAATGAAGGCTCACTCACTCCCCCTCATCTTTCCCCATCCACTCCACTGTAAAAACATTTTTCTTGACTCTTATGTGAACTATCTCAGCCCAATCTTCCTCTCCTTTCTCTTCCTCCCAGTACTTTTTTAAATCACCCATAGACTCCCATCTTTTTACTATATTATACCATTATATTTGGATCCTTTCGGTGCCTTGTCTATATGTGCTCCTTCTAATTGCTCTTATAAATGAGAAAGTTCATATGAGTTATCAGTATCTTCTTCCCATGTAGGAATACAAACAGTTCAACATCATTAAGTCCTCATAATAAGTCCTTCTTGTCCACCCCCTTTATGGTTCACCAGAGTCCTGTACTTGGAGATCAAACTTTCTTTTCAGCTCTGGTTATTTCAATAGAAAAGCTTTAAAGTCCCCCGTTTCACTCAAAGTCCATCTTTTCCCCTGAAAGAGGATGTTCAGTTTTTCTGGGTAGTTGCTCTTGGTTGTAAACCAAGATCTTTTGCATTCTGGAATATCATATTCCATGGTATATGAGTCATTAATGTAGATGGTGCCAGATCCTGTGTAAACCTGACTATAGAGCCATAGTAGTTGAATTGTTTGTTTCTGACAGCTTTTGCTATTTTCTCTTTGACTTGGGAGTTTTGGAATTTGGCTATAATATTCCTGGAAGTATTTCTTTTGGGATCTCTTTTGTGAGGTTATTGGTGAATTCCCTCAATTTCTATTTTACTCTCTTCTTCTAGGATCTCAGGCCAATTTTGATGTATTAATTCTTGAAAAATGAAGTCTAGGCTTTTCCTGGTCATGACTTTCAGGTATCCCAATAATTTTAAAATTATCTCTCTTGGATCTGTTTTCGATGTCAGTTGTTTTTCCAATGAGATATTCCACATTTTCTTCTAATTTTTGCTTTTTGTTTTTGGTACAGTTTTATTTCTTCCCAATTTCTTGAAAAGTCACAGTCTTCCTTTAGTTCCATTCTGCATTTGAAGGAGATGTTTTCTTCAGCGAGCTTTTTTATCTCCTTTTCTAGCTGGCTAATTCTGCTTTTTAAAGGCATTCTTCCCCTCATTTGCCTCTTGGATTGCTTTTTTTTCCCTTTGACCTAAACTGGTTTTTAACATATCATTTTCTTCAGTATTTTTTGTATTTCTTTCACCAAGCTGTTGATTTGATTTTCATGATTTTTCTGCATCACTCTCATTTCTCCTCCCAATTTTTCCTCTACCTCCCTTAATTGCTTTTCAAAGTCTTTTTTTGAGCTCATCTATAGCCCGAGTCCATTTTCTATTTCTCTTGGAGGTTTTGGATAAAGAAGCTTCAACTTTGTCATCTTCTGAGTAGGACCAAAATAATTTTCGATGAGTCATATTCTTTTACTGTTGTTTGCTCATTTCCTCAGCCTGTGACTGATTTACCACACTTCCAAGGCTTTGGGGAGTTTTTGGGGATAAACCATAGGGACCTTAATTCCTCCAAGGTCTTATGATAGGCTCTGACTGCTCTCTTGCTTATGCTCTGGGATGTGGATAGTCCCAGGACCTCCACTCTGCCCTGGAGCTGGGAGCAGAGAACCTGCTCAGTTATGGTGGTATGGGAGCCCAAACTATAACCTGTATCTGAGTATGGGCATACAGCAGAGTCCTGATCCAGGGAGAGCAGAGAGACCTCTGCAGTCTCCCCCCCAGCCCCCTTACCATCTGTGGTCTGGGAGCTCTGAAAGTGCTGGGTGGCTCCACTGATTCCTGCTGCAGGTTCTCACTGCAGGGCTCCTCTGAGGCTTGCACTCCACTCTGGTGTGGCAGAGTTCTCTCACTCTAACCTTCCAGCTGTCTCTGGTGGTCCCTGGGCCAAGAGATCTGCAAACTACCCCTTCTGCCATGGACCCAGGTGCCCAGCCTGGCTGTACTGTGATTGTGCTGCACTGTGCCTGGGGCTCTTTCCAACCCCTAGCACTGGTGAAATAGACTTTTCCTATGGAACTTCTAAGTTGTCTTGGACTGGGAAATTGTATCACTCAGTCTTTCTGTGGGTTCTGACCCTCTAAATTTTGGCTAGAGTCATAATTTAATGGCTTTTGGAGTTTTTGGGGGGACAAGTTTCCAGGAATTCCTGCCTTCATGCTGCCATCTTGGCCCCACCCCCTCTCCTCCCCAGCTTTTGAGAGATTATATACTTCTTTTGGGTACTTTCTCACTCCTTAACTCCCATAATACTTTATTCTCTTAGTTCTTCTCCAAAGCCTCCATTCATTCTTTATTCTCCTTGGCTATATTATCATCCTCTAAGCATGGGTTTTTCCATATGATCAGAGAATCACAGATTTAGAGCTCAAAGGGACACTGGCAGGTACTTAGTCCAAAGCTCTCATTTTATCAGAGGAAAATGAGGCATTAGGTGCTTTACCTAGGACCAGTGAGCTAGTAAGTGCAACAAATAGAATTCAAATTCAAGGGCTTTCTGAATCCAAAGTTTAACCTCTATGACACCTTTTCTTCTCTTTTTCTGCTGTCCTCAGTGATTTCATCATATTCACCATGATTACATGAGTTTATATGCCACAGGAGTCACATATGACTCCCAAATCTATATATACTGCCCTAATCTCCCCCTTGGGCTCTAGTCTGACATTGCCAGCTATCCGCTGAACATCTTTATTCTTGGCCGTCTTTTGGGCTTCTAAAGTAAACATGTTTAAGGTGGAAGTGATTATCTTATTTCACATTTTCCTATTAGAGATACTACCATTCTCCTAGTCATGTAGGTTAAATTATCCTTCAATATCTATGAATATAGCCTGCATCTCACCCCCCTGTGGCTGTCAAGTCTTGTATATTCTAACTCCACAACATATCTCATATCCATCCCCTTCTGTCTATTCATACAGCCAGTCATCCATTAGTACTCATTATCTCTCTTAATTGGACTGTTTTGTTCTCCCTGCATTAAGTTTCTGCCTTCCAAACCCATCGTGTAGAAAAACATCAAAATAAATTTCTAAGGACCAAAGTAGAACTTCTTAATTAACAAACCCCAAACCATCCAGTTATTCCCAAATACTACTTTGATCAAATAAAAATTTCTTATCCTGACAAGTAAAGATTTTACAATCTGGGTTCGATGTACTTGCTATCCTTATTTTGTAACTTTCCCCCTTCAAATTCTCTACTCTCCAACCAATCAACATTCTATTTTCCTTAGTTGTACATAAGAAACTATCATCCATGCCTAGAATGATTTCTTTCTTCATTTCTACCCCTCAGAATCTTCCTTGAAAACAGCTCAGTTAACATTTCTTAAAATACATCCAAATCTTCATAAAGATTTCTCTGATCTATTGGTTCTCTCTCATCTTATGAATTTTTGAGGACAAATATTGTTTTGGTTTATCTGTGTCATCAGCATCTAGCATAATGCCTTCTACATGACTTAATAGATGTTTCTTAAAATGAATAGAAATCTAAGTCTATAGCTGAAAAGAATGGTTAGAGAATAGAGACAAACATTTGGAAATCTTTTGCATGGGTGTAATAAATAATGAGGACTGATGAGAATGATAAAGGAAAGAGCATAGAGAAACAATTATCACTTGGGAGGTGGAAGGAGAAAGAAGATCTAGGAAAGGGATCAGAGAAGCAACAGACAGGAAGAGAACATAGCAGAAGGTTTTATAAAGGAAACTAAGGGTGGAGGTGTGGGCTCATTAGTGCTACCCAGATGTCAAAGAAAATTTAGAATAAAAAAAAAGCAAAATGTTTACTAAGTAGTTATAAATTCAGAAAGAATTCCAAAGATAGTGATCCTTCTACTACATAGGATTGCTATGTAGGAGATATCTATTACTATACTATCAAGAAGTGACATGGATCCCAGGATTCCTATAAAAAATATGGATTAAGTGCTTAGAAATTCTTTACTAAGTTACAGTGAGCAGACAAAGGAAATTTTCAATTTGCTCCTTGTTATATATAACACTATGTGAAATCAAGAGACACACATATGAAAAGTTAAGTGATAAAATAAATAAGTAAATGATAAATACTAATTTTGTGTATTTTTTAAAGGACAAGTGGAAAACACAGTCAGCTTAGGTATCTGAAGAAATTTAAAATATACAAACTGATTTGAGTTAAAGGGCAGATAGGACTGAAGAAGACAGAAAGAAAAAGGCAGATTCAAAAGAGGAGAAATATCACTAAGATAAGGTTTTGGTTGAGTGATCAGACCCATTCTCTAGTGAAATGAGTACCTTAAGAGATTTGGTCTTGGTCCTATTTTGTTCAACAATTTATAAAATGCCTAGGAAAAAGACTTATATAGTATGCTTATCAGATTTGCAAAAGACATAATGCTCAGTAGGGCAAATCAAATTATAGGACAGATAAAATGGTGAACCTGTTTTATCATCAAGATGGTGAGTATAGACTTGAATATGTTGCATTTAATGTGAAAGCAGCATATTTTAATTGAAAGGTCTAAAAAAGACAGGAGTCTGGGTGAAAGGTCAGAACTATATACAACTGGATTCATTCTAATAGAAATGGATAGTTATAGCTATATAGTGAAAAATTTTTTTGGGGGGGTGTGAGGTTTAATATTACTCAAATTTTCATATTTTGTTTGACTAAGAAGTTAAAAAGTAAAAAAAAAATAACTGAAGAAAATATAAAGTTAAGATGTTCACTTGTTGGCAGTTTGAACCACTGGATAATTCTGAGATTGATAAAGACATGATTATAACTTAAACATACCGATACAAATTAAAAACAAAACACTCAATGAAAATGAGGACACTTAAAACATGATCTTATTTGTCAAACATACCTGTAGTTCCTTAACAACTCTTTTTATAAGGAAACTTCCCAACTCAACACCTTGTAGGCCTTGCTGGGTCAAACTGATAGAATAGAAAACTGCTGTGACAATTTTGTTTTTGTCTTCTGTTTCCGGAGGAGAAAACTCTTTCACTATTGTCTGAAAAATATATATGTATATATAAATTTTTATGAAGATGTAAAATGAGGAGGTTGTATTTGATGATCGCTAAAGTCCCCTTCCACTTATTATATATAATCTGTGCCACTTCCTTCATCTACTAGTCCAGTGATCCAGTCTATTCTTAGCTACTTAAGGGTAGGGACTTTCTTTTGTTTTCCTGGTATATCCAAGTTTAGCACAATGCCTGGCCCACAATAGGCACTAAACACTTACTGACTGACCTGTCAAAAAGGAAAGTGGTTTGTTCCTAATGAATTGCTGATATTTCATAATGATCACCAATTCTCTAAGTTTTTACAAACAATCCATTTTTAATAATTTCATCTAGAATTTTTCTCCAGAAATATAGCCTCACTGGTTTATAGTTTGAAGTATCTGTTTCCCTTTTTACATAATCGCTGCCCCTATCTAATTATTCACCCATTCTTTTTAATATTTTTCCACCGATCACCAACAGCAATTTGGCAATCTGCTTATTTTATCAGAACTCACTGAAGAGACCTTAATAAAACACTCAGCTGTCCTTAAGATCCCCTTATTTGGGTTTCAATTCTCTAATAATCATTTCTTATTAGAGATAACTAAACTTTTCACTCTCTACTTCCTATTTTGAAGACCATTCTTTTTTAAAATTTATTTATTCATTTTGAATTTTACAATTTTCCCCCAATCTCAATTCCATCCCCCCTCCAGCCCCCACAAAAGGCAGTCTGTTAGTCTTTACATTGTTTCCATGGTATACATTGATCTAAGTTGAATGTGAGTTCATTATCTTTTAAATAAAAGGGAAAAAGATCCATCTTGCTGTTATTTATTAATATGTTTCATTCAACTCCAAACAGTAGTCTCATCCTTTTCATGTTATTCTTCTTGAAACCTCTAATTCAAAAAGGTCTTTTGCTTTTTAAAATTTATTTTATTAGATAATTCTATGCTGTCATCCTTCTGATAACTCTTGCAGGATTATGTTGCTTTCATATTTTATGAGTTCTCCTTTTTCTTTTACCATCCATAAAACATTTTGAAATTTATCATTTACTTATTTACATTGTACTTAACTTTTTCATTTGTTTATCTTGGTTTCGGGAGGTACTGTAGAGCAGGAAAGCATGTCTAAATCAGTCAATTACTAATTCTATCTTTTATTATTTAAGTTTTCATTATGTCCTTTTAAAATCTATGCTCAATTTCACAGTAAGCTTAAAATGTTGCCACCTGGGCATCTTAAGACAAGTTACTCACTTCCTCTACAATGGAATCATTTGTAACTGTACTATCAGTATTTCATTCTTGAGAATTTTATATCACTCTTAAGTTATGGTCTCAAGTGACCTGACCTTATTTGTCCTCTCTAAAATTTTAAGATGTACTCTTCTGAAGCATAAAGTACACACTTAGCCATAGATGAATTTCTCCTCATTATCTATTACTCACTCTAAGATGGTAATCAACTCTGAAGGTTCCCATATTTCCACTTTCCCAAATAGTTGGTTGGCATAAAGTCCAGAAACAGGAGTTCTCCTTGTCACTTCATCTACTTTGTGAAGGATGATATTATTAACTAGGAAAGTAATGAATACATTAGCTGCTTTATTAGTGGAAATACTTTGTAAAGCTGTATAGATAGCAGAAGTAATCTCATCATAATTACATTCTGACACAGTATCAGTTCAGTGATTTACATTAGAATTTTGTCTTTTAATGTGGTTTATATTTTGTACTCATTTCTGTATAGCTCTTGTTTTATTCTTATCATATTATCTCTCCTGCCCACAGTTCATAATGAAGACCAAGAAGTTGAATGGTTAATAGGTTTTCCTTTTCCTTTGGACTTCAATACTCTTTTTCTTTCATCAGAATTTTCCTACTCCACCAGAGGGTTCAGATATCCCTTATGACTAATAAATTTTCAGATTTTCTGAAATTAATGGTCTATAAACCTGTATTATTCATTCATTCAATGAGCCAACAATTATATTATTTAACATACATCATTATGGAATTTAATTAAACAAAATTATGCAAGTTTATTTAAAAAGCTAAATACCTACTGTGTTCAAAGTCCTGTAGATATAAAAGTGAAAAGTAATAAAATAACTTTTTAAGATAATTACTATCAAATAGAAGTCAATAATAGCTATGCAAATAGTTATGCAGAAAGTTTAAAATGATTAAATGTGTAGAAGTCTACCAAAGGAAAGGAGCTTAATTAAAAGGGAAAAATAATTTCTCACTGAGGGGATCAGAGAAAGCTCTTTGAAGAAAGCAGCTGAAGTGAAAATAAAGGAGTGAAAGGATGCCAATACACATAGAAGAGCTAGGATGGGAGATGGAAAAAGTGGGGAATGATATGCACAAGGTAAAGAAGTGGCAAAGGGCAAGACTAGATGAGGGAATAGAGTTGTTCAGAAACTTGAGGATCTAGGATATTTTGAGGTGCTTATTTTATATTGAATATAATATATTCAGAAAGGATACCTGAATATTGTTGGAAATCTCACTGGTCAATGCCACATGCAAAACAATTAATGGTTCCCCAGGTGTTGAACAATGAGAAAAAAAATAGCATCTTCGGTACGAACTAACACGTCGCTTCATGTCCATCCAATTTTTGACAGGATGCACAGCCTCACACCTAAAGAGAAAATTTTAAGATGGCAAAATAATAGTTAAGGATTTTTACATACAGGTAAGTCAGCAAAACAAACTTGTAAAACAGAGTTTAGTTAAATGTTCACCTCACCTTTATCTAGAATATAAAAATACAAAGCATTTTAAATTCTAGCTGTATTAAATATGATGAGCTATAATTATTATATATTACATATTATAATTATATAACACAATGTTATTCTGATATGTAACATGGTGTAGGGATCACAGAGTCAGTCTTAAATGATAAGGTTAAGATCTGTCTCTTCCACACACTGACTATGGACCTGGACAAGTCATTTATCTCTGAGTTCAACAGGCCCCTCTAAAACTAGGAGTTGCTGAACCAGTTGCTGAATAGTATTTGCAATTAGAGACCTTCTTCAACAAAAGTTGCTCATATCATTGAAACCACAGCTGAAAGCCTGTGCCTCCCCCCACCCCAAAAAAACCCTTTCTAAAATTTTCAAGCTATACACCAAACCTTAATATAGTAAAAGTTATGATTAATATGTGATATTCTGAGAAATTTCAAGGTTAGCATATTTCAATAACTTTATTCAAATATAGTAATCAACAAAATTCTCTTTACCTTTGTAGAAAAACCTATTTTAGAGCTATGTCTAATGCTTTGTCTGCCTTACATTCCTTCAGTTTTAATTGGTTATGGGCAATTAGTATTTTTGATTAGTATTGCCCTTCCAATTTACGACATATAGCCTTACCTATAACCCTATAAGCATCATAATCTCTTTCTCTCTTAGAATACTGAACTAGATGATCTTAGGCTCCTTCTAGATTTAATAACTGATAAAATTCTAAAATCTTAAACTGGTACCAATTTTCTTTTACTACATTTCAGCTTAACAAAGTGATATATCACTTTGAGTAAGGAAAACTGTAGTGTCAATTACAAGAAATTTCCTTTTGAGAACTACTATATATTGTATATATATGCCTAACTTCATTAAGACTCTTGGGACTTCTTGTATTCAATGAATATCTATAGATTAAAATAGTGCTTCTTTCTTAAAAAGTCCTATCAAAAAACTGTTCATTTTTACCTTTACATGTCTTCTCTCCTCCCCCTTCCCTTTTTCTTGCATGCGTGCGCACACACACACACACACACACACACACACACACGTATTTAAATATCTTTAATGAATTAATTTCTATTGATAAGTTTCCTCTTTCCATTTCATATGACCACATGATGATGATATTTGTTCTTCGTTCTCAAAGAGGAACATGACATCAGAGAGAGGATGTCATGATAAGCATGTGGATTTGACTTGAGTGAGGGGGTGCTGTGCTAAGGCACTAGCCTCATTTTCTGCTCCAGAAGGAGGCCAGATATTTTATGGCCAGATATAAATCTGGATAACTGGAGATGGCCCATGATGAAAGGACCAACATCACACAACTAGTAAGTGTCTAGTGTCTGGGGTTGTATTTGAACTTCCATCACCCTGACTGCCAAGGTCACTGAGTCACTAAGTTGCCCCAACCATATGACCACAATATTTATACTAAGTATACAGTCATTTTCTTAATGTATTTTTGTGTGGTTTTTTTTCGTGTGTGTGTGTGTGTGTGTGTGTGTGTGTGTGTGTATTTCCCACATCCCTTCCAACATTGATCACTGTCCTTACTGGGCATATTGGTCAGAGATGTGTGAGGGGGTACCTCAGAGATGCTTTAATTTGCATTTCTCTAATCAGTAATTATTTAGAGTAATATTTCATATGACTATGGATAGCTTTATTTTCCTCATCTGTAAATTGCCTCTGCATACACTTTGAACATTTGTCAATTGGGTAATAATGGATTGTTTTTTTTATAAATTTGACTCAGTTCTCTCTATATTTTAGAAATGAATCCTTTGTCAAAAATACTAATTGTAAATAGTTTCCCAATTTACTACATTTCTTTTGATCTTGGTTACAGTGGTTTTGTTTGTGCAAAAGCTTTTTAATTTAATGTAATCAAAATTATCTAGTTTGTTTTTAATGATGTCCTACATCTCTTCCTTGGTCATAAACTGCTTCCCTTCCCATAGAACTGACAGGTAAACGATTCCTTTATCTCCTAGTTTGCTAATAATATTGTTTTATGTCTAAATCCTGTACCCATTTTGATCTTATCTTTGATATAGGATGTCAGATGTTGGTCTGATCTAAGTTTCTGTCTTGCTAACCTCCAATTTTCCCAACAGTTTTTATCGAAGAGAGAGTTTTATTCGAAGAGCTGGACTCTTTGGGTTTATTAAACAGCAAATTACTATAACTATTTCCTGTTATCTCTTGCACCTACTCTATTCCACTGATCCACCTCTCTAATTCTTAGCCAATACCAGACTATTTTGATAATTGATGCTTTATAATATAATTTTAGATCTAGTAGGGCTAAGCCACTTACTTTTGCAGCTTTTTTTTCATTAAATCCCTGAAAATTCTTGACTTTTTATTTCTCCATATAAATTTACTTACATTTTTTTTTCTAGCTCATTAAAGCAATTTTTTGGATGTTTGATTGGTAGGGCACTAAATACGTAGTATAATTTAGGTAGAATTGTCCTTTTTATTAGATTAGCTTGGCCTATTCATGAGCAGTTGATATTTACCCAGGTATTTAAATCTGATTTTATTTGTGAGAAGTGTTTTTTAGTTGTATTCATAGATGTTCTGAGTCTGTCTTGGCAGGTAGACTCTATTTTATATTGTCTGAAGTTACTTTGCATGGGATTTCTCTTTCTAGCTCTTGCTGTTATATCTTAATAGTTAAATATAGAAAAGCTGAGGATTTATGAGGTTTTATTTTATATCATGCAACTTTGTCAAAGTTGCTAATTGTTTCTAGTAGATTTTCAGATTTTTTTTAGGATTCTCTAGGTATAACATCATGTGATCTGCAAAAATGAGAGTTTTGCTTCTTCCTTCCCAATTCTAATTCCTTCAATTTCTTTTTCTCCTCTTATTGCTGAAGCTATCATTTCTAACACAATATTGAATAGTAGTGGTGATACTAGACATACTTGTTTCACCACTGATCTTATTTGCAATGCCTCTAGCTTATCCCCATTGCATATAATGTTTGTTGATGATTTCAGATAGAAATCGCTAATCATTCTAAGGAATATATACCATTTATTCCTATGCTCTCAAGTATTTTTAGTAGGAATAGGTGCTGCATTTTATCAAAGGCTTTTTCAGCATCCATTGAGAAAAATTATAAGATTTCTGATACATTAGTTATTGATATAATTATACTAACAGTTTTTCTAATATTGAACCAGCCCTGCATTCCTGGGATAAATTCTACTTGGTCATAGGGTATTATCCAAGTGATAACTTACTGTAATAGCTTTGCTAAGATTTTATTTAAGATTTTTGAATCTATATTTATTAGGGAGATAGGTCTCTAATTTTCATTTTCTGTTTTGACTATTCCTGGTTTAGGTATCAACACCATATTGGTGTCATAGAAAGAGTTAGGTAGATTTTCCATTTTCACCTACTTTTCCAAAGTGTTTATTTAGAATTTTAACCAATTGCTCCTTAAATATTTGATAGAATTCACTTGTGAATCCCTCTGGCCCTGGAGATTTTTTTCTTAGGGAGTTCAATGATGGCTTGTTGAGTTTCTTTTTCTGAGATCAGGTTATTAAAATATTTAATTTCCTTATATTTTTTGAAATATTAATCAATTTCATATTAGATTATCAAATTTGTTGGCATACAATTGGGCAAAATAATTGTGAATTATTACTTTAATTTCCTCCTCATTGGTAGCGAGTTCACCTTTTTCATTTATGATACTAATAATTTGGTTTTCTTTTTTTAAATCAAATTAACGAGATGTTTATCAATTTTATTGGTTTTTTCACAAAACCAATTCTTGGCTTTATTTATTAGTTTAATAGTTTTCTTGATTTCAATTTTATTCATTTCTTTTAATTTTTAGAATTTCTAATTTGATATTTAATTGGGGTTGTTAATTTGATCTTTCTCTAATTTTATTAGTTGCATGTTTAGTTTGTTGATTTTCTCTTTCTCTAATTTATTCATGTAAGCATTTAAAGATATACTATATTCCCTGACAACTGCCTTGGTTATATCCCATATGTTGTCTTATTATTGTCATTATCCAGAATGAAATAATTCAGTATTTCTATAATTTGCTGTTTGATCTACTCCTTCTTTAAAATGAAGTTATTTAGTTTCAAATTATTTTTAGATCTATCTCTCCATGAACCCATTATTTTCATAAGATTTTTATTGCATTATGATCTGAGAAGGATGTATTCACTATTTCTGCCTTTCTGCATTTGATTATAAGGTTTTTATGCCTAGTATGTGGTCAGTTTTTGTGGAAGTGCCATGTACTCTAGGAAAAAATATTCTTTTCTATCCCCATTCAATTTCCTCTAAAGGTCTATCACGTCTAGATTTTCTAACATTTAATTTACCTCCTTAACTTCCTCCTTATTTTATGGTTAGATTTATCTAAATCTGAAAGCAAAAGTTGAAGCCTCCTACCAGGAGTTTTGCTCTCTATGTAACCTATTCAACTTCTCTTCTAACAATCTGTATGCTATACTTCTTGGTGCATACATATTTAGTATTGAAATTGCTTCATTGTCTATGGTACCTTTTAGGAGGATATAGTTTCCTTCCTTATCTCTGTAAAGGAGATCTATTTTTGCAGCTGCTTTGTCTGAGATAAGGATTGCTATCCCTGTTCTTTTCACTTCAGCTGAAGCATAATATATACTGCTCCAAACTTTTACCTTTACATGTATTCCTCTGCTTCAAATGAATTTCTTGTAAGCAGCATATTATAGGATTGTTTTTTAATCCACTCTGCTATTCCCTTATATTTTATGGGAGCATTCATCCCATTCATATTTAAAGTTGTAATTACTCTTTATTGCCCTCCATGCTATCTTCCCTGTTTGTATTTTTCCCATTTTTTCACGTTATCCATTCTCCAGTATTTTGTTTCTGAATACCACCACCTTCAGTGTGTTTGCAAATTATATCCCATCCCCCTCCCCTTTCCCCCTTTTTCTTTTCCTTCCTTTTGTTAATTCCTCTTCCCCCCTTTCCCCTTTAAATAACCTTGAAGGGAAGATAAGTTTCTTATCTGGGTGTGAGCATGTTAAATTTAAGCTAAATCTTAAGACTCAAGCAGTTCTCACCTCCTCCCTTCTTCTCCTCTATTGGAATAGGTCCTTTGTACCTCTTTATGTAATGTGATTTACCTCATTCAATATCCTCCATTCTCCCAGCCCTTTACTGCCTCCCTTGCCCTTTACAAGGAAATATTGTTTTTAAATCATTCTATCAGAGTCATGGACAAGTCAAAAGTGTCTATCACACCTGGTTAAGTACATTCTCTCTGATAGAGTTACAATTCTTAAGAGTTATGAGAATCTTTCTCCCAGGTGGGGATATAATCAGTTTCATCTTATTGGATAGCAGTTTTTTTTCCTTTTCCCTTTGTTTACCTTTTCACGTGTTTTTTGAGTCTCCTGTTTGAAGTCTAAATTTTCTATTTAGATTTAGTCTTTTCATCAGGGAAAGTTGGAAGTCTCTAATTTCATTAAATGTCCATCTTTTCTCTTAGAAGAGAAGGCTCAGTTTCACTGGATAGTGAGTTCTTGGTTGTATTTCAAGCTCCCTTGCTCTTTGGATTATGGCATTCCAGGCCCATCTGATTCATTAATGCTGACGCAGCCAGGTCTTATCTAATCCTTACTGTGACTCCATGGTATCTAAATTGTTTCTTTCTGGTTGCTTGCAGGATTTTCTCTTTTATTGATAGTTAGGAATTTGGACACAATATTCCTTGTTTACTTTTTGGGATCCCTTTCAGGAGGGGGATCAGTGTATTCCTTCAATAACTATTTTGCTCTCTGGTTCCATGATGTCAGGGCAATTTTCTATCACTAAATCCTATATTGATTATAGGCTTTTTCCTCTTCTATGTTTTCCAGAAGCCCAATGATTCTTAAGTTGTCTTTCCTGGATCTATTCTCAAGTTCTGTGGTTTTGCTGATGAGGTAATTTATATTTTCCTCTATTTTTTTCCATTTTTTGCTTTGTTTAACAGATTCTTGTTATCTCATGAAGTCATTAGTTTCCATAGATTCCATTCATTTTTTAGAGGAGTATTTTCTTCATTTACCTTTTGCAACTCCTTTTGCAACTGGTCAATTTTATTTTGAAGGAGTTTTCCAATTTGTCCAATTGAGGCTTTTAGAGAATTTATTTTTTTTTGCATTTGCCCAATTGAAGATCTGAGAGAATTATTTTCTTTTTGCATTTGTCCAACTGTATTTTCTAAGAATTTGTTTTCTTGTTGCAAGGTATTAATTTTCATTTTGAGTTTCTTTTCCCAAACTTTCCAATTAATTTTTTTTTAGGTTTTTTGCAAGGCAAATGGGGTTAAGTGGCTTGCCCAAGGCCACACAGCTAGGTAATTATTAAGTGTCTGAGACCAGATTTGAACCCAGGTACTCCTGACTCCAAGGCCGGTGCTTTATCCACTATGCCACCTAGCCGCCCCCTCCGATTAATTTTTAAACTCCTTCCTGATTTCTCCTAAGAAGTCTTTTTGGACTGTAGACCAATTCATATTATCCTCAAGAGTTCTGGCTTTCTGAGTTATAGTCTTTGTCCTCAAAGTTGTTTTCAATGGGACCTGCTTTCTGATGGCCTTTCTTCATTTTCCTAGGATCTTGTGTTGGGGGAGGGTTGGGTCCACAGACTTTTGGTTTTAGTTTCTTTTTTTTCCCAGAAGACAATGGAGTTAAATCAGACTTTTGATTTTGAAAACCCTAAAGGCTTTGCTCACTGAGTTTAGTAAATCCAAGTGGGCCAGCCAGTAGGGGGTAGTAGTGGCTTTCTCTGGCTTTTCTGTGAGCTTGATTTGTGGTCTATTTCCTAGGTCTGGGGGCTGGGGGGAATATTGAATTATCCTTGAACAATGTGGGCTGGGTCCTTGGGCTATTTAGTTAATTTCAGTACTGAGAGAGATCTGGGGCCTACACCTGAGCCTGGGGGGGGGGGGTGAGGAGGCTGTTACTATATTTGTTCTGGGAAGAGTCCCTTTCTCTCACAGGTATGAGGGGGGGCTCACCTGGAAACATAGGGACTCTGCTGGATATTCGGGGCTCTGGACCTGGTCTACCAGGTCAGCAGAGTAGACCAGATTGATGTTTAGCCACTGTGCTGGAGTTCCCACACCCACTGCACTTTTCTCCTTCCTGCTCACAAAGTCAAGGTTTTCCAAGCCTGCTCTGAGATTAGTCCTGGGTCTCATCCCACTGCTGATGTGCAGGCTCTGTCCCCAGCTAAATCAAGTTTCCTGAGAAATACCTTCTTGGAAGATGCTCTATTCCTTTGCTCTTTCTGGATTTTTGTGGATTTGAACTCTGTTAAGAGACCTGATTCATATTAATTCGAGGGAAAGCCAGGACACCTCAGCACAGTGCCTAGCTTCTCTCCACCATATTGGCTGGAAGTCTCCTCAGCTAGGTCATTAAGTATCTAGGTCCTCCTGATTCCAGGGTCAGAGTTCTATCCATTGTGTCAGCTAGCTGCCCCTTGTTATTGTTTTTATTAGGCACAATACAGAAATATACACCTTGAAGCTAGTTTTACCTTTATCTGAACTTATCAAGGTATCAGGAATAGAAATTCTTGATACTTACTCACTGATTTTTTGTAGTACTTCACAAGGTGAGTGCCAGGTAACACGCTCCAGGTTTAAAAATCCTGTAGAAAACCAATCTGAGAGCATATTCTTCAGCACTCCATTCATTTCCTGAAAAGGAGAGAACTGGCAATAAATAAATTTAGATCATGAAATCAGAGTCAATTCATTCATAGCATAAGTAAATGCAGGCCATCATGTCTCAAAGAAGGATGTGGAAAGTGCTTCTCTGATCACATCACAAGGAAACATTCAACTATTTTTTAACATAATTCTAACTTTGTAAATTGGAGTATGAACATGATTAATCTCTAATTGGGTCATTTTAATTCTGAGAGGATAAATAACTGAAGTTCACTGAGATAACTAAAAGGAAACTTTCAACTTTAACTTCATTAAATAATATAATAATGTATCAATCTGAAGTGAAATGTAATTTGAAAGAAAAGCATACATTATAATAAGACTTGGTTAAGTTTTGACATTGCATCTTCCTAGAAGTGTGACTATGAGTAAGTCAAAATCTTTATGGCATAAAGTTTTTACTTATTTTTTTATAAAGCAAGTACAAGACTTGGTTTTGGAATAGCATTGTTATTACATATGAAGCAAACAATTTTTAAAAAATATTAAATCCAAAAAGTTCATATAATATTCACTAGGTGAAAATTATTTCTAGTATCATGGAATAAAGCCTTTAGGATCCTAGATTTAGAGATAGAATGGTTCCCAAAAGATCATCTAGGGCAATCAGTAAAAGTGAGATGTAGAGAAGTTTAACTTTCCCTTATCATTAAACTTCTATGGTCCCCAATTTCTTTAGGATCAAATACAATCTTCTGTTTTTTTTAGCATATAAAATCTTTCACTATCTGGTTTCAGCATTATTGTATATCTCTCGTTGCCTTTCCAAGATGATTACACATTTCATATATTCTTTAGTCAAGCTAAGCTGACCTTACTTAGTGATACTAATTGAACCCAGGGGGAGTTGATGAAATCAACAAATGAAATAGCATGTAGCAAAATGAGAAGCAGATGTAGGCAGCAGCCTTGGAGGACATCTAATGTTAGAGGGCATCACATGGATGAAGAAACAGTAAAGGAGACAGAGAAGTGGTCAGACAGACAGGAGGAAAACCAGGAATCATGTCTTGAAAACTAGAAAGAGGAGAGTATCCAGGAGAAGATGATTCACAATGGCAGATTGTGCTGAGAGGTCAAGAAGTTTCAAAGAAGGACTGAGAAAAGACCATTTGAATCTAGAAATTAAGAGAGAACATTGGTGATACTGGAGAGGGCAGCAGTTTCATAATGGGGTCAGACTGTAGGTGACTTTGAGAGGAGAATTAGTAGAATAATAAAGAGAGAAAGGGGTGGTTACAGAAAAACCCGGAAAGATTTGTAGAAACTGAAACAGAGTGAAGTAAGACTGAGGAGAACAATAACATTACGAAGAAAAACAATTTTGAAAGTTCTCTGAAAAATAAAATGAACACTATCTCAGAAACATGCTGCTCATCTTTGTCTAACAGAAAGGCGACTTAAGATGCAGAATATGACATATATTACTTGATATATAACCCTATGGTCATTGTGATAATTTTTTTTTGCATTACTATTCATATTTGTGAGAGAACTTTCTCCCCTTCCAATCTGGGGTATGTAGGAGGAAGAGGGGCACTAGGGATAGATATTAAAAAAAAGAAAAGAGGACCACTGAAACATCTTTGTATATACCCACATAGGAAGAAAAGTTCAGAAAAAGTCATGGAGAGGCAGGGCAGTTTTCAAAGTTTTAGGATGGAGTTGTTCTATGTTTAAAAAGCTAAGAAAACTATATAATACGAATTTGCAGTAACATATAAAACCCTGTTTTATGTATGCCTGCATGCATCGACACACAAACAAACATGGAAATGGCAGAATAAAAACGATTTCAAAAAATTCTAAATGTAATAAATTTCCAATATCCATCAGTAGGAAGAGCCAAGCATATTTCTATAGTGTTGGGGAAAACTATTGCCAAAAATATCCAGTG
Organism: Macrotis lagotis; assembly: GCF_037893015.1. Taxonomy (NCBI): domain Eukaryota; kingdom Metazoa; phylum Chordata; class Mammalia; order Peramelemorphia; family Peramelidae; genus Macrotis; species Macrotis lagotis. The sequence goes on along the minus strand of NC_133658.1, from coordinate 232,504,041 downwards.
CTGCCCTGGAGATCTTTTAGACCTTAAAACTGAGTGTTTTCTGTTTTATGCTTTACATTAAAAGAAGAATCTGGTGATAGATCCGGACAAAAAGAAGTGGGGGATTCTTCCGTTAGACTTTCAGATGTACTTCTGCCGTTTCCCCTGGGATATCAAGAAGAAGGGGTGCCTAAAATCCCAACTGCTTCATGCTCTGGGGAACCAGTGAGACTGCATAGTGGGGAACGTGGTTCTACCAACTTGTCTTTCTGACTTATTCCTGAATTTGCTACCAGATGGCTCTATTTTTTAAACTGATACTTGTCTTTTTTAATTTAAGGCAAAAGTGACTTGTCCAAGGTCACACAGCTAGGCAATTATTAAATGTCTGAGTTTGGATCTGAACCCGGGTCCTCCTGATTCCAGGGCTGGTGCTCTATTCACTCAGGGCCACCTAGCTGCCCATTAAACTAATACTTAGAGTAGGAAAATCATGTTTAATGTATGCATTTTGTTTGCCATATTTTTAAAAATTTAATTGCTTTCATTTTGAATTTAATATATTATGATAAATTTAAATCAAAACCAAATCACTTACCTTATAGATTAAAAGGTAGCTGGATCAGTAAAGTAGATCATTACTTGTCTTTCTCTCATTTTGTACCTTTCTTTTAGAGGTTTCAGATTAAAGTAGTGGTAATAATGTCACTTCTCTTACTTCCCAGTATGAAATTGGACTTATTAAAAACTGAAGGTAAATTTGAGTATTTCCAAGGAACAAACTGCTAATATTTTTGCTTTACAGACTCATTCTAATTAATTTTAGAAATTTTCTTTAACCTTGCTTAAAAAGGCAAAAAGAACTTACATTGCCTGTTTTATGTCAAGCTATGACACTAGGAGATATAATTACCTGAAACTCACTATGTTCTCATATATATCATAAAAGAAAATTAAACATATCAGAAAAAAATCACTTTCAAAATTCTTCTCTAATTAATTAAAAGTTATCAAAGAATTTTAGCATAAATAAGGTATCATGAACATTAATTTCCTTCAAGTCACCTATTTAATTGATCTGACACTGTCCAAAAGGGGACCGAATGCCTAATTAAGAATTTCAACAACCATTTCCAGGCACCAAGTTTTGAAATTAGTTCCCTTTTTATAAAGAACCTACTTCTTGTTTTAAGGAAAGTCATCTTAACATGTTTCCCACATAGTAGCAGCAAATAGTCCTAATCAGAATGGCTATACTGCAACATTTAGGTAAAGAGAAATTTACAAATGTTTATGGGTCTGTGAAAAACAGAGGATAATGAAGAATTTTCTAGGCAATATAGATTAAAACAATGTTAAGAAAGCAGTGGCAGATTAGAAAAGATGTTACCTACAACGATTCACAGTAGAATGACTGAGCTTTATATAGGAACTGCCACTTATGTTACCTATGCACCTACTACTGGCATCTAACTTTGACATATGCTTATTCTTATTACACATTTTCTAATTTTTATTTGTTTTTAGATTTAGTTAAGGAAGAAATAGTCTGATCACCTTTTTAAATATGCCTTTGTTATAGACTTAAAACAGTTATAGAATGAGACACTGACATACAAGAATTGGAAATATAGGCTAAAGGTTACAAGACTCTAGGGCTTAATTCTAACATTTAAAACAATCATTCATTCAATCTGAGATTTAAAGCTGCAGAATTCAAAAAAATTACAGAATAATAAATGCCACTTGGTAAAAATCTTTATTTATCAATAGCAGAGTTCAAAAAATTTTTTGTGTATCTAGTGAAGTATTTTTAGATCATAGAATTCAATAAGGTTTATTTTGTACTACACTGCCAACTCTGTTAACCCTGATGCGACAGTGGGCCAGCTGACTCTTCCTTTCAAGAGATAAGGCTCCCTTTGCTATAATATTATCTACAATGCTTAGGAAATAGAAGTAATGATGATAGACAATCATTTAAGTACATTAAAAACTGCTTTACATATGTTAACTCATTCAACTCTACCATGGAGAAGGGAATAGTGGGAAGGAAAGGGAAGAAGCATTTACTAAGTATCTACTACAGGGCTGACAGGAAGCGGCTGTGATTTTATGCTGTGGGTTATCTAAATGCTTTAGTAAATGAAGCTGAGCTACTGCAGAGCTCTCACTAAAATGGAAAATCAAAATATATTGTCTACTGTTTCAATAAAAACTTTAAAAGTAAGATTGGACAGCTCTGGTCTACTATATGCCCAGTTCTTTATAAATATTAATCTCATTTGATATGCTATCTCATTAATGTGAATGATCCCTCCAAAGAAGAAATGAACATTCTCATCCTGTGCAACTCTATTTCTTATAGGGGAGTCTTCATCAAGAATTTTTGCTGTTGTATATTTTTAAAATCATTTAAAGTCATTTACAAACTGGCTCCAAACTATCTTCATATATTACTTCCTTTCATATGCTCTTGGTTCAGTCAAATTGGCCAGAAGGACAATTTACTATTTCTCACAAACACATTTTCTGTCTCAATCCCTGTGCAAATGCAAATGCTGTCCCCTATACCTGTAATTAATTCATTTCTTACTGTTATTTCTTAGATTCCCTAATTTACTTCAAAGTGCAACTCAAAAGCCACTTTCTTTTTTTTTTGTTTGCTTGTTTGTTTGTTTTTGCTTTTGCAATGCAGTAGGGTTAAGTGACTTGCCCAAGGTCACAGTTAGGTAATTATTAAGTGTCTGAGTCAGGATTTGAACTCAGGTCCTCCTGACTCCAGGGCTGGTGCTCTATCCACTGCACCACCTAGCTGTCCCCAAAAGTCACTTTCTACATAAGACTTCTTAACTCCGCCAGCTGCCAGTTTTCCTCTCCAATTACCATACTTATTTATATATACATTTATATGTATATGTATGTAATTATCTAAGTGCATACTGTGTTCCCATAGAAATGTAACCTTCTTGAAGATAGATGTTTCATCTTTTTCTTTGTATCCCTAATGCATAGAACAATGTCTCCCACGTAGTAGCAGCAAATTGGGTGAATCACACTTTAAATTTTTTTTGGAGACTGTAATATTTAATAATTGGTAGATACAGCATCTCCAAAAGAACATACTTCATTTACACCATTATATTTTTCTCATTCTGTCCAATTCTGGTTCATCTGTCTTTAATGTTTAAGATGATGAACTACCAATATGGCTTGTTTACCCAACTGCATAATCTAGACAATATGCATCTTTAGTCTCTTGATTTTACCTTTATTGATAGGCCAAATTCTTTTAGATAGTTATAGATCTCATTTATGAAACTGTACAAAATTGAGGCTGATATAGTCAGAATACTGCCATAGTACTTGGAAATAGAAACATCTTTAGGACCTTACCACACATATATAGAAATAGACCTTTCCTTTTGGATTTCTGCAAGGGATTTCCATGATAGTGGCAAACATCTTTGCACAGGTTTCTGTTCAGTCATTTTAGTTTCTTGCAACTTTGTGATCCCATTTGGGATTTTCTTGTCAAAGATACTAGAATAGTTTGACATTTCCTTTCCCAGCTTATTGTATAAATGAGGAAACTAAGGCAAACAGATTTAAATGACTTGCTGAGGGATATATAGCTACTCTGAGGTCACATCTGAGCTCAGCTTTTTTTGACTGCAGTTCAGGTATTCTATTCACTATACCATCTACTTGCCCCTTTGTGCAGTTACCTTTAATACCTCACTTGATAGTGAAAATCAGATAGATACAAAACAAAAGAATTTATTTTGAATGTTTCCTAATTTAAATTTTAATTAAATTTTAAATTTTAATTTTAAATGTTTCATAATTTTGTTATGTGTAGTTTCCTCCAAACTTGTTGGAAGAAAAGTTTTAAGGCTCCATTTTGCTCTTCTGAATTAACATCCTTTTAAAGTCTTTTAAAACACAAGCACAGTGAGATCCTGTTATCCTTATCAGGCAACGGTGTGACTATAAATATATGATTGGAAAGCCATGTCAGTTTCTTTCCCAAACCTTCATCAATTTTTTCATGATGCATGATTATCTTTTTTTTATGTTTTTGACAGGCAAATGGGGTTAAGTGGATTGCCCAAGGCCACATAGCTAGGTAATTATCAAGTGTCTGAGACTGGATTTGAACCCAGGTACTCCTGACTCCAGGGTCAGTGCTTTATCCACTGCACCACCTAGCTGCCCCTATCTTTTTTTTTTTTAAAGAATGTTAGTATATAGGTTAATAATTATTGATATTTTCTTTGTTGTTACTTTTGGGTGGAATAAAGTTTATGATTTTTTCAAATCATTTGGAATCATCTCAGCTATCAAATATCACACTAAGATTTTTGGGACATCCTGTGTATTGAAAATTGATTATTTTCAAAATTATGTTTGTGTTAACACAGATCACCTCTGCAAAGGTCTTGGTCCCCTGTTCAGCTTAGTTTTTTTAATTTAAAGCTATTTATACTTCCTTACTTAGTACATCCAGAATTCTATTGTTAGAGTTTCTTATGTGATGACTCCAATTGTCATTATTATAACAATATTTATAAATCTTCAATTTGAGATTAGTTATAGTTTATATAGTTAAGAACATGAAATTTGGAAATAACTACATCAATTCTCCATGATTTGGAGATACTACTTTGATGTTAAAATAGTAATTGGAGTAAATGATTAAATATAGAAAATTATTACTCTATGATTGTCTTGATTCCTAGGCAGTTTTATACACCCTTGCAGTAGTATGCAGTGAGCTTTATCCACTTCTAGTCTGTGCTGTTGCACTTTTGGAGTTAGACCCTCAAAAGCATGAATTTGGCACTCAGAAGACAAGTTATTACAAATAAACTAAAAGATAAAAGCGATTATAGTTTCTATTCAGTTACTAAATTGTCTTTATTTGAATCCATTATATTAAAGTAAAATATTAAGAAATAATTTAACAGTTGATCAATTAAATTTATCCAATTTAATGTGCATGATAAAATATTTTGCTCTATGTCTAGCTGATAGAATTCCTAAAATATCAAAAAATCATCTTGATGAAGACTCTTCCATGAAAGATTTATGAAAGATCATGGATAAAAGTTGCACAGGATGAAAAGATTTGGATGAATGACCATTTTCTTTTTTTTGCTTTAGAGGGACCCTCACATTCATGAGATAATATTTAACAAGTACTTAGCAAAGAGTAGGCACTTAATAGTAGGTACTTAACAAATAAATCCTCTGTTCCCTTCACATACAATGCAAAGTACTGTGGAAAACTTAAAAGTGCTACATAAATGCTAATTATTAGTCTTGATTATTTAGATTCATGGTACTTCCTGCCTACTTTTTTGTTCTTTGTAGGAGGAGGAGGTCAAACCAAGATTGAATGTCATTTTAAAATTTATATCAGTTGCAATGGACAAAACAACCAGTGGAAAGAACGCTCCCTGGAATCAGAGGAACTAGGCTTAAATTCTACCTATCTATATAATCCTTGTAACATCATTTAAGACCTGCCAGGGACCTCAGTTTCCTCATCCACAAAACAAGGGAATCAAGCTAGCTAGCCTCTAAGGTTTCTTCCTCCTTTGTGTATTTTTAACTGTGTCTAATCTTCTAGTGAAAATTCTCTCAGTACTTAGTCTGATTCAGAACTGATTTTGAGAAAAAATTAGTAATCAGTTTTGTACTTGAAATCATTTCAGCCTAGTTAAATCCACTAACACACAACACCAGAGTAAATTGATTCTTTTGTATAAGTGAAATTCCAATTAAAGCCTTAACTTTTCCATTGCTTTGTGTATATGCAAAGGGATTAGATGTCTTATTTTGATCCATTTAATGCTCATGTGAAATATAAAAAGCTCTTTCCTATGAAAGGAAAAAGAAAAAATCTATCTACTTTAGGCCTTGAGGCTCCAAAGCAGAGGTTCTTAACCTTTCTTTGTGTCATGGACCACTCTGATAGTCTAATGACACATATGAATCCCCTCTCAGAATAACGTGTTTTTATACATAAAATAGAATACAGAGTCCCATGAAAGAAACCAATTACGTTGAAACAGTTATGTTTTTAAAGTTCTTGGACCCCCAGAAAAAGAGATTTTTCCCTAGGCAAAATTGGATAAGTAAAATTCTGTTCCAGCTCCACCAACCTGTACACTCATATCAGACCTATAGCTGTCAGCTGTTTGATTTCTCCAATAGATCTAAATCTGAATATCTATTCAGGAACATCCAAATGAGCAAGATTCCAACTTATTATTTGGTTAAAGCTGTTAAAATGTTAATCCAAGGGAAAATTTACAAAAACATCTAAATACACTGTGCTTTTAAGAGATGAAACAATTTAAAAATACCATTATTTGAGAACACAGACCTAATAGAGTGGGTGATGAATGACTACACACATGCAAACGAATCCATCCTTGATAATCAATTTCAAGGTTTCCTCTAATGACACAGATCACAAATAATCTAAGTTTGATAATCCTGTGCTCTTTTCTGGAGAGCAATTTGGAACTATTGATCCAGCAATACCACTACTAGTCTGTATCCCAAAGAGAGCACAAAAAAGGGTAAAAATTTCCATCATAAAAAATATTTATAGTAACTCTTTTTGCAGTGGAAAAGAAATGGAAATTGAGGGGAAATCCATCAATTAGGGAATAACTGAATAAACTTTGTTATATGAATGTGATGGAATATTATTGCTCTGTAAAAAAATCATGAAGAAGGACTTCAGAAAAGCCTGGAAAGATTTGCATGAACACTGGTCGATGCTAAGTGACATGAGTAGAACCAGAAGAACATTATGCACATTAACAGCAATATTGTGTGATGATTAACTATAATGGAATTGCTCCTCTCAGCAAGTGCAATAATCAAAGACAATTTTAAAGTACTTGTGACGGAAAAATACAATCCATATACAGAGGAGTTACTATGGGGCCTGAATTGAGACCAAAGTGTAATTACTGGTTTCAATTTTTAAATTTTTTTTATGCCTTTTCCCCCCTCTAATGGTTTTTCCCCCTTTTTTGTTGTGATTTTTTTCTTTCACAACATGATTAATATGGAACTCTGTTTGATGGAGTTATAGATGTATATTAAATTGCTGTCAGGAGGAGGGGGAGAGGGAAGAGACAGAGATAAAAATATGCAACTCAAAATTTTACCAAAAATGATTGCTGACAACAATTTTTGCATATAATTGGGAAAACAAACAAACAAACAAATGAATGAATGAATGAATAAATAAATAGCAAGTAGACAAAAATGGGAAATGACTGGACTTTAGCAAACCTGAGTAGGCTAGTGACTAGTTACAAGACTGTGGGCATACCCTGGATGGGCCTTATCTTTAAAATGATGGATTTGAGCTATGTGATCTGTGAGGTCTCTTACAATTATAAAAATTTGATCTAAGGAATGGAATAAAATAATGAAAAGAGCTGAAAGAGAGTAGATACTCCATTCATTGTATAAAGAAGGAACAGTTAGGAATACTGCTTTTTAGTCATAACATCAGTCAGAATTTGAAGAGAAATCTTTCACAAAGAACATCAGATTCCAAAATACCTGCTGATCACAGCAAAGGACAATCTCTATGCATATAATCACATAAATTAGTCTTTTTTATTGTATCTGTGTTTTTATAAATATTAGTCCTTTCTTACCCTGTTAAGATATTTAACTTCCTGATTCTTCTACTCCTTTGTAATTATCTCACTTCCCCCCCCCCCCAATATAAAACTTGAACATTTGGAAACATCCCCCAAAATGATACTGATTCATCCACCTGAATACTTGGATCCTATCTCTGAGTCATCATCTGATAAAATGCAAGTTTTTTCCCCCTTTTAAAAATATAGACAGTCGATGACATCCAAGGCTTAATAAAATATGACTTTCCCTCTCCAAAAGTCAAATTACTAGGCATATTTCATACCTTCTAAATAAAACATAATATTCCATTTTAATATGAAAAATATTTTTGGCAAAAGGACACAAATTTTGTTTTAAACACATCTTACCCACCTTTTCAACATCAAAAAAAAATATATATATACATAATATATATACATATATATATACATATATATGTATATATACATATATATACATACATATATACATATATATACATATACATAACCCTTCCCTTTACAAAAGCTGCAAGTAAGCATAACGTAAAATGAATTAGGCCCCAAATTCCAAAATATCTTTGGTCCAATCAAAAATATTATATTTGTGTTGATGCATGAAGTCTGAGGCCAATTTCTAACATATGTACACCCTAGTGCTAAGTGATTTAGTGCAATATAAGATTCACACCCTGGAAAAAATATACATCTTATTTACAAAAGTCCCTAAATTCTCTGAACTCCAGGATAGAGGCTCTTCCAACAGTGATAATTGCAATAAAACAAGCCTATTTTGAGAAAAGAGCTGAATAAATTCATCAAGTCTTTTTTTATTCTTTGTCTCAAGGAATTCACAATCTACAAAATATACATATAAATTACTCAAATATAAAGAAGAAATTTCAAAAAATTAGTGATACCATAATAGGAAAAATACAAAATAAAGTGCTAGACCAAGACCAAGTACTGTAAGAAATTTGAGGGTGAGGTCATTTCTGGCAGGTTTCCTGGAATTGAGTCTCAATGCACTGAAGGGATTTCAACACAAAGAGGTAAGATTTTTTTTTGTGAGGGAAAGGTGACAAACATAGGAAGCTATATACATCATTTGAGACAGAGGAAACAACACATATGACATCTCTGACCTAACAGGATCGGAAAGGAGAGGATGAGTTGTCCAACTAAACCATAAAGAAGAATGTACAAAGGAAGCAAATGATTGAAGTCAAATTATGAATGTCTAGAACCATGAGTTTTTAATTTTACTATAACCTTAAGAAATGGGAACCCACCTAAAGGTTTTGATCAAAGATTACATTGTGAAAAGTATTTCAGCAAAAATATGAAATAGATTAGAGAGGAGGGGGGAAAAACAGACTGGGAAGGTCATTAGGAGCTGAGAAGATCTTGAATTAGGATAGCTGCCCAACCTCCTCACTTTATAGACCAGGAAATTTGCAGAGGGTAAGTGATTTGTAAACTACACAGTAAATAGAAGAAATGCGATTCAGAGTACTATGATGACACAAAGTAATCTTATAAGCAAAATAGTATCAATTACCAGGTATGTCTAGTAGGATCATCTCTGATATGGAAATGATCTCAGAGATTATCCCATCCAACCCCTTCATTTTATAGATGAGGAAACAGAGGCCCAGAGAAGTGAAATGACTTGCCTAAGTTCACATAGGTAGTATCAGAGATGGAATTTAAACCAGGACTTTTACACCAAAAATGTTCTTTCCACTATGCCATACTATTTTCTTTTAGTATGGGTCTAAAATAGATCTATCTTTTCATAAATTCTGTACAAATTATATAGAAGTCTATATTATAATAAAGCTGTCGTTTATTCTTAAGAATAGTCAATAGATTTTGAGCTAAAAAGTGAGAGCAGGGACAATTCAAAATTTATTCTAATTCAACACAGTTTTGTTTTTGTCTTTTTTGCAAGGCAATGGGAATAAGTGACTTGCCCAAGGTCACAAAGTTAGGTAATTATTACATGTCAAATTTGAATTCAGGTCCTCCTGACTCCAAGGTGCCACCTAGCTGCCCTCAATACACATTTATTAAACACCTACTAGCACTAAATTAGGGCTAAAGATAAAAAAATGGAGCTAAAATGGGGGGGAGGATAGTACCCAAAATAGTTATTAAAAAATAAATATGAGATGTAAGCAAAGTGCTTTGCAAACTTAAGATGCTATTTAAATTTAAATTTCTGCTATTATGATTGTTATTTTGTGGGTTGAAGGAGAAAACTTAATAACCAGGAGAAAGAGGAAGTGTCAGCATCTTGTGGGAAGTGGAAACTGAAAGCTGAATTAAGCCTTAACAGGAGATAGCTGTGTAGATGAGGAAGGTGGGTACTCTAGGCATGAGCTGTTATGTAAAACCCTGTAATGGATCCACCAGATTTTCCAAAGCAAATCTTTCCATCACTTAAGCCACAATGTCATCATGTCCACAGGTGTCATGTTTTCCTTTAAAGAAATGTTAATTTGTTGGGTTTTCTATTTGAAGGGAGGGAGCAGGGCATGCAGAGTGGATAAATTCAGTATACCATTTTTTCTAGCACTGTGGGAAAATGAATTTTAAGTGTTATCCTTCCTATCCCTTATTTGTCATCAAATGATAAACTTTTATTTTAGCCAATTCTGAGAATCTCTCTAAAATCATTTAAAATGGTATACTAAATCTAAACCAAGGTTTTTTCCAGAGTTTAGCACTGTAACCATCAATTATCAAGTCAATTGACCCTCAAGACCTCTATTATATAACTTTAAGAGTTTGCTGCAGCATTATATGGTCCTAGACTGCCAGATTTTTCCTGATCTCAAAATCAGGCCATGAGCCATGTAAGAAGTGGCAATGGTTCCTTCTCACTGTCCATTAATATCATCTCGTTTATTGCTCATAATCTGCTGAGTGCCTGACAAGTCAAATAGTCAAGTTCCCTTGAATTATCATTAAAAGATTAAAGAGGGTTCTGGTGAGAATATTTCCAATGGAATAAATTCACAGTAGCTGGCGGGGATTTTTTTGGGGGGGGAGTATTAGTGGGGAAGGGGAAGGGAAGGCTTTCTAAGCACAGGGAACAGCATGAGGATTAGTATAAGAGCTGGAGAAGTGGAAAAGGCCAAAATCTGGAGAGACCAGGTAATTGCAGAACATGCAATGATCTTGAGTGCAACGACAAGGCTAAATTTTATTGAGCAGGAATCAGGAATTCTATGAAGAATTTTGAGCAGAAAAATAACATTACTAATTATCTGAATTAAAAAAGATTATTCTTATAATAATGTGAACGATGAATTAGAAGAGAGAGAAAATGGAAATCAAAATATTGGCCAGTGAATGAACTTTTTATAGGAAAATTTTCAGGGGATAATGAGCTGATGATCAGTTTGGCTGGCCACAGACTTACTGTGCAAAATAATGCTAGAAATGGAGTGTGTGGACAGATTGTTGCAAATCCCAAATACTAAACTGAGTAATTTGAGGAAGAAGGAAATATTGGAAAGTCAGTAAAGGGTTTTGAACAAGAGAGTAATGATGTAGAGTTTCAGAGAACTTAGTAACATTGTACTTTCTTCTAAGTTAGAGACTTAAGCAATGTGCCTTAGGAAGTTTTAGTAATATATGATATGATATGAAATAATGTAATGTAATATAATTAATATAATGATAAAAAACTTGATTTCTCTCCCCACATTCCATTTTTTACAAGAGGAAAATTTTATGAAGATGGCATTATACTATATATAAAGAAGTCATCTTTTAGATCTGTACAGATCCAGGCACCTTCTCTGTATACACCTAGAAACAATGAGAACTGAGGCACAAATTTCTACACATGATTCCAGAGAAATATCCACCTTCACATAATTCCAAATAAAAACCCTCATTCAGAGGAAGGAACTCAAGGGAGTGTGCAGGATTACAGGAGCAGGTTCAAAATAGGTACCCATGTACTGTAAGCCCTTTTCTGCTACAGCAAAGCTTTGATAGAAGATAGTCTAGAGATTTAAATTCTTGCCTTTAACTTTTGTTCTCAACTTCATAGGAAGGAACAAGTTGACACTGGCAGAATTAGAAATTGTAGGTTTTAGGTAGGCTAGGAATTGAAAGCTGAAGCGAAATATTAGGAAGCTAAAAATCTATCAGTATTAACATGTCAGTCATCTGTCATGTTTGTCATTTTGTAACTGACAACCACTCCTTAACTTATAGGCTTGTTACAATTTTATGGAACTCAAAATCTGGAGACAAATAAAAGTAATACAATAAAGAGTTCCGGGTAAACATTTTCAGCATATTAGTAAGATGCCTTACAAAGGCATGTTTGTTATTCAACTGCAAATAAAAGGCCAAGCACACCTTACCAAGAATAATATAAATATTTCATTTGGTTTTATTTAGACATCATTTTTGTGTGACTACCTTAACTGTCTTGTGAGATATGTGTGTGTGTGTGTGTGTATCCCCATTTTACTACACAAACTGGGGATCAGAAAATGAAGTAGTTTTTTTAAGGCTATATATCAAATAAGTGACTGAGTGGTGACTCTGAACACCTCTGATTGACATCTAATACTGTTTTCATTACATCACACAGACTCTCAAAGGTGGGAGCATATGAGCTATATACATTTGCTAAAAACACACTGCCAATAGTTTAAAAAATTAATGTCATTCTACCTTGGTCAAAAGGTGCAGGCAATGGCTTCTTTCATAACTAGCACTAATAAAGACTTGCTCTGATCAGCTAAGTGATTCTTGTTTAAGTGATGCCATCTTTTCCCAGAAAGAAAAGCAAAAATTATTCAAGCTAACAAGCATTTATTTAACTGCCACTATTGCTCCTGGACAAGGAAAATTCCCCCTACCAAGTAGGTTGATACCTTCTCCAGAACTTCTAGTTTTAAAGAGTTGCCTAGTGCACTGAGAGGTTAAGTAATATGCCCAGGGTCACATGGACATTATATCAGAGATGGGACTTGAACCCAGAGTCTACAGTTTTTCTGTCCATAATATCACTGTGGCTGGTATAATAAAGTTCAACATTGTAGAATGTGTCCCAAGGGTCCTTAAGATTATCTAGTCTAGTTCTCTTATTTACATTTGAAAAAAATTATTTAGAGCTGAAAAAAATAAGGTCCATGAGAGGTGATTTGCCCAATGTCACACAACCTATTTGCGTCATACCTCTGCATCATTTCTGGAAGTTCTTGTTCTTGGGTTCTGTTACACCACAGGGACCTCCAACATGGAGAAATGTCAGGAATCTTGAGCAGCAGTTTGACCTAGTGGATCCAGAGAGGGCTGACCTGGCAGTCAGGGATCGTAGTTAAAATCCTGCTTATGACACATATGCTATATGACCCTGGGAAATGTCCTTAACTTATCAGTGTTTTAGGCCACTCTATATGATTCTAAGTTGCCAAGAAGAGACTGAACTGCATTGGTAGAAGGAGTTTCCTCAGTAAAGAACTTATCCAACAAAAAAGTTTGATATCTATCTATTCCTCAGGGCTCTTAAAGATCATTTCCAGGTCTTTGTTTAGGTTCTCTTCTCATGCCTGGAATATACTTCATCTTCACTGTCTTTTCCTTGGCTCCTCTACTCTGAGATCCTCAACCCCCATACCCCAGCTATTAGAATCTCCTGTAAATTACTGCTTCTACTCATATACTTTTGTATGTTGAATATGCTGTTTCCTTCCAAAAGATAAACTCCTTGTAAGCAGAACGTTTTGGGTTTTTTTGGCTTTGTGTTCCTAGTGTTGAGCATCATGATTGTCTCAAAAATAGATGGCTCAATGGATTGAAATCCAGGCCTGGGGTCAGGAAGACCTGAGTATAAATCCAGTCAAAGGATATGAATCTTAACCCTGTTTGCCTTAGTTTTCTTGTCTGAGAAATGAGTTGAAGGAAAAAAAACCAAACCATTCCAGTGTTTTTGGTAAAAAAAAAATGGGGTTACAGGTAACAGAACATGTCATAGAGAAGGAACTTAACAAATGCTTACTTGAATCAACTATTCCACTATTGGTGGCTGATTAAAAATTCATTTCACTGTTCTTTACATTACTATACATTATAATCCATGGGCAGCTAGATGGCAATGGGTAGAGCCCCAGCTCTCAAGTCGGGAGGGCTTGTGGACACTAACCTGCTGTGCGACCTTGGGCAAGTCACTCAATCTGCCTGCCTCACATCCAGGGCCATCTCTAGTGGTCCTGATACAAATCTGTGCCCTGGACTCAGAAGGCCCCTGGGCAGAAAGTGAGGCTGGTGACAGCACTCCTCCTCACTCGAATCCAACTCCTCCCTCAAAGACACTTTCTTCGAAAACAAAGGCCAAATATCATCAGGGCACACAGAGCACAAGAGCTGGTGCGGATGCCAGGAGGCTACCTGTGAAAGGGCAAGTGTTTCCCGCCTGCTTCCTTCCCTGCCCTGTGAGGCCCACGATGACAGGCTTGTGTCACTCTTAGCCATGAAGGAAACCCATAAAGGCCTCTGCCTCGGGGGAGCCCGGCTCGTGCGTGAACACAGGTGCTTAAAGACTGTGGGTACTGTTTCCCGCGCAGGGGGCGGGCCCTCCTGCGCTCCCGGGACCGAGCGCGGACTACGGGAGGGCCCGGGTGCTCGCCCTGACCTTGAGCCGCGGCGGCGGGCGGGCTCGGCGTCCTGCCTTACCCGGACGTGCGGCCCCTCGGCCATCCTCAGGGTCTGCGCCTCCAGCAGGTCCGCGCGCAGCCGCACCAGGAAGCGCACTCCGCCTTCCAGCTTGCTGATGTGCTGGAAGAGGCCGCGGTAGCGCGGCACCAGCGCGTGGCGGAGCCGGTCCTCCGCGTGGAGGAGCGCGCCGGGCTCCCGCGGGGCGGGCGCCGCGGCCCCGACCGCCGCCCCTACGCGCAGCACCCCCGCGCTGTGCTCGGCCACCAGCCCGTGATCCACGCCGAAGCTGCCCGCCAGGCGGCTCAGGAGCTCGGCCCGCTGGCTCGCGCCCTCCAGGCTGCCGTAGAACCGCATGAAGTCCGCACACTGCCCCTCGGCGGGGGCCGGCGTCTTCTCCCGGAGCTCGTAGGCCGGGGCCGGCGGCACGGTGCGGCCCAGCAGTTCGTCCATGGCCCTCTCCAGCGTCGCTCCGGGGGCCCCGAGCCGCCGGGGCCGGGGCCGGGGAGGAAGCCGGGAGCGGAGCCGCAGGAGTCCTTGCGCTGTCAGGCCGGGCCCCAGGCCTCTCATGGCGCCGGGCCCCCGGGGACAGCTGTTGGGGACTCGCGCCGCCGCCACTGCCCCGCGCTTCCGGGAATCCTCCAGCAGCGCCCGGCCCGCCTATTGGCTGAACTCGGGGGCGGGTAAAGCAGCGGCCAATCAGAAAGGCAGGCACGTGGCGGTACGCCCAGTGTGGCCAAAGGTCGCACTCGGGGAAACTTGACCCTGGATGGCTGTGGGCGCCCAGACTGGCAAAGGGCCGGGCCGGGACTTCGGGCTTTGCGGGAGCTGCGAGGCTGTGGGCGGAAGTGAGCCTGATTGGAAACTGGAAGGCGTGGCACTTTGTTCTGTCCGCGGGGGGGGGGGGGGGGGCACAGCAGGGGGCACGGGGCAGGGGCAGCCTCCTCCAGCCTGGTCCGACCTTCTCTCAGCCCGGGAAGGCTGCATTCCGACTTGTCTGGGCTTCTGGTCTCTGCCCCGACCCCCGGGGTCCCCTTCTTTCCCAAGGACCGCGGCCCCCGAGGAATGACAGGAGGGAACAGTTCCTTACTCAGTAAGCACCTACAGGTGCCCGGCTCAGACCTTTGCCAGTCTCAGGGCATTTTTTTTTTTTTTTTTTTTTTTTTACAGCAGAGAGAAGTTAAGTGACCTGCCCAGGCTCATCCATGACTAGTGCGCGTTTGAGGTGGGATTTGAAACCAAGACTTTCCGGCTTCGGTCTCAACACAATCCATCCAGTTAGCCAGCTGGAAGTTTCCTGGTAAAATTTTAGAATCTGGTTAGATCTTCTTTTTCTTTGTGTTAGGGAAGGCTGGAAGAGGAGACATGTCCCCGCTAACAAATATCTTTAAGAGCCTCCGATGCACCCTGCTGTGCTAGATGCTGAGGATACAAAGACAAAAATGAGACTGCGTCTCTGTCTCCAAAGTCATTGCTCTTTCCTTTATTCCATTTCAGTGTAAAATAAGGAGAAACTATCCAATATTTAAAGTCACTCACTAGTAAATGAATAATGAGTTTTCTATCACCTCAGATTTCCTATTCAGGCTGGATGAAATTCTGGAGACATTAAAAAGCTTGCGTGTCTCAGGTGGTAGATGGGTTCAATGACCTGTCTTGTATGATTCCTTGAAAGTCACAATAAACTACAGTATTATAGTAGAGGTGCAATACCTACTGGTAACAATGATCAGGTACAGAATGATTATGGTGTTCAGTCAACTCCCCATCTCTTGGATGCATTTGGGGCAACTATACCTAGCCTTTCTTGGGCCCTCCATTTATCCTCTTCTCAGGATCGACCCCTAAATATTACCAACAAATGTTAATCCCAAGCCAATGTTTTCAACTCGGCAAAAATTTAGTTAGCATTTTCATCTCTTTTAAAGTCTCTTTAACCAATCCTGGAACTCTTTTAGCCTACAGCAAGTATTTCACCCTTACAGCTTTTCTTCATCTCTTCAAGTCCTACCTTCTGGACTTAGAGATCTCTAATCTAGTTTAACTTTTTTAAATTGCACTTGAATTGTGAACTTCTATGTATGCCTATGGTGGAAACTTTTGGCTGGCTCATTTTTGTTTCAGGAACTCCCCTTTGGGCTTCAAGCTGTTTCCCTAACTAGCATTTGCCTGTTTAACCCTAACCTAAAGGCCTAGAGGATTTGGACTTGTTCTCAGTCAAATCCTTGATGGAGTTTTGTTTTCTTATCCCCTTACTTTACTAGATTACCTTTATTTTAAAATTTGTTAGTGTACTTATTCTCCATATTTGTAGATCCCACAGATTTTCCTACCTGAAAGGTCTATGTTGTCCTATTCCTCTCCTTTTGACCCTCAGTGTCTGTCTGTCTGTTTGTCTCTCTCTCTCTGTTCCCCTGCCCCCAACTCTCTCCTTTCTCTCTGTCTCTATGTATCTCCCTGTTTCCCTGCCTTTCTTTGTCCTTTGTCTGTCTGTCTCTGTATTTTTTTTTAGGTTTTTGCAAGGCAAATGGGGTTAAGTGGCTTGCCCAAGGCCACACAGCTAGGTAATTATTAAGTGTCTGAGACCGGATTTGAACCCAGGTACTCCTGACTCCAAGGCTGGTGCTTTATCCACTATACCACCTAGCCGCCCCCTGTCTCTGTATTTCTTTCTGTGTCTCTCTGCTGCTTTCCCTTATGGACCCAGCTAGGCCTGCCAAGATTCTGTGAGCTAAAGTATTGCATCTAACTTCAGTTGTTCCTTTAGATGGGCATTGATAGAATCTCATATTCTCATAAATGAGCGCCATATAATCCTACAGTCAGTTTTCATCATAAACTATTGTAGAATCTTTAAATTTTACTGCTAGATATGATCTCAGGAACCATTTACTTAAAAAAAGTCTCCCATACTTTAGATGAGGAATTTGTGATCTAGAGAAGAGATTTGGTAAAGATCAGAAAAGTTACAAGTAGCAGAGTTTGGATATGAAACCAGATCTTTTAACTCTAAATTGAGTATTCTTCTCTAACACCTTGACTTGCTTTCTAGAAAAAGAAAGGAAGATGTCTGTGTGCTCATATATATCTATTTATCCCCCCCCACCTCTTCATTTTATGAGCTACTTTAGAATCTGTATCAGTGTTGAAACAACAATGACCAGAGTAAAACAACTTATAGAATTTGACATGTCCATGAAGGTAAACAAATAGTACATAAAAATTCACAAATATTTTCTTTTCTAAAGTTGTAGGATGTGCTTCTCATTACTACATCTTCTAATCCAGGTCAAATGTGTTTGTCATCAATCTTCTGCAGGTACTAAGTTCAACTCTTCAGATTTAGTTGGATTTATTGTACTGAAATCATTCTGAACATTCACTGTTCCAAGTGCATCTAAAATACCTCTACCCTTCTCTTTAGGTTGTTTCAGTACTGAAATCTTTTCTTATTAAGGGTTTGAAGGTGACATTAGGGATTTGAGGAAAAGATTTAGACCAGCTATTGTAGAAGAATCATGAAAAGATTGCCTTGCCACACACAGTAAGGGCTTAGTAAATATCAGACAATATCTATCTTCTTTCCTACTTGAACCAGTGAAAAATCATTTCAAAGCATCCTAACATTCTAGGACACTGCTTTCTAGCAGCAGTGTGATCATAATTATGGAAGCAGTTAGTAAATATAAGGATGTCTTATTTCCATTATGCTTCTTTTTCCTTTCAGACATAGTGCTCTGCCAAATAGATCACATAGAAATTGGCAAGGAAATTGTAAAATTATCAAACACAGTGGCATTATAGACCATTGTCACATCAAATTTTAAGGGAACCTTAAAATTCATCTAATCCAACTCCTTTAGAATAGAGAGAAGTATCCTAAAGTCACCCCATCAGTTTACAGCATAATTAGGACTAGAAGCCAGTAACTTCAATTCAGGGCCTGACTCTAGGGACACACACACACACACACACACACACACACACACACACACACACATTACCATTGAACCAAAATATAAAATATATCACTGAGCTAATGCAAAAGAATGTTGAACTTAGTGTGAGACAACTTAGGTTTAAATCCAGACTCTGACACTTTGATAACTATCTGATTTAGGGCTACTTTCTAACCCTCAATTTCCTCATTTATAAAAAGGAAGCAAAAATACCTTGACTTATGAGGTCTCTCTAAATAAATTTTTCTATAAGTTGTAAAGTTCTATCTAAATGTGAGCCCTTACATTATTAACATGGGAAAGAGAGCCCAGCCACAAGCTATTAGAGGGGAAGAGTCTTGCGGTTTAATAGATTATAAAAATGAATGCCATGTTATTTTTTTCCCCTCTGAGGCATAGCTTTGCCCATAAGTAGCCCTTCAATAGGGAGTTGTTGTGTAAGGAAGAGAGAGGGGTTGTTGTTAAAGAAAGTCACACAATTGTTGATTGAGTTTAGTATCAATTGGTGCTATCTAATGTTTACTAGGCCCTTACTGTGAAGACAATCTTTTAATGCTTCTCTGATTCTCCATCATGATTTCCACAATAGCTGACTTAAGCCTTTTCCTCAAACCTCTAAGGCCATCTCCAAACCCTTATCTCACAGATGACCTCACCTCCATTTCTCCCTGCCAAATTTTCAAGCTTTAACAATTCATTATATTCTCTAACAAACTTTTTTGGGGAAAAAACAAAATCTTTATTTGGTGTCTCCATTTCTTTCTTTTTTGAAAAATTTTTTTAATTTAATATTTATTCTCATTTTGTACAAATAATGGGTTTTTTACATTTATAAAATATTCTTGTTTAAGAGTAAACGAAATACCCCTCCCCACATAAATATAGACTTGCTTGAGCGATAAAGTAAAGGGGAGAGAAAAAATTAAAATAAAAAAATAATAGTAATAATTGTAGGTATGGCCAGATAGCACAATGGATGGAGCACCAGCCCTGGAGCCATGAGCACCTGAGCCCACATCTGGTCCCGTACACCCAAAAATCACCCTGCTGTGTGACATGCAAGCCACCCGAACCCCACTGTCCTGCAAAAACCAAAAAAAAAAAAAAAAAGAAAAAAAAGACACAAAATAAAATAAAATGGTAATAATAGTAGGGGTGGCTGGGTGGCAGACAGAGCATTGGCCCTTGATCCAGGAGCACCCGGGGCCAAATCCGGCCTCAGGCACCCAACAATCACACTGCTATGTGGCTCCATGCATGCCACCCAGCTCCATTTGCCCTGTACCCCCCAAATAATAATAATAATAATAATAATAATAATAATAATAATAATAATGATGATGATAATAAAAATGTGCTTGAGTCTTTGTTCTAACACCAACAACTCTGTCGTGGGTGGATCACATTCTTTATGATGAGTTCATGGCAAAAGTTACTTCCATATTTTTCCACCATTACCATTGCTGATTGCAACTCCCTCCTTTTGTATTTCTCCACTACCCTGTACTATATTTTCTCTCTCCTTTCACTCTGACTCTGCTGTAGGGTAGCTGAGTGGCACAGAGAGATCCCCAGCTCTGGGGCCAAAAGGCCCTGAGCCCCCATACCACCCCTTAGGCTCAGCATCCACCTAGCCCTGTCTCGGATGGGCCTTCCAATCCCAGCCCCTTGCAAGAAGTAAAAAAGAAAATGTGCTATATCTGACCCTCTACCCCCATGGTCCATCATTTCCTTCATTCACATCCCCACCCCTTCCTCCATCCCCCCTTTCTCCTTCTTATTCCAGATGCTTATACCCCATTGAGTACATATGCTATTTCCTCTCCTAGCCACCTCTGATGATAGCGAAGATTCCCTCATTCCCCCTTGCTTTCCCCTCTTCTATATCATTGCAATAGCTCATTGTAATAAAGAAAAATCTTATTATATGAAATATCTTGGCCTATTCCCCCTCTCCTTTTTCTTTCTCCCATTACATTTCCCTTTTTTCTATTGACTCCATTTTTACACCATATTTTATCTTCAAATTCAGCTTTCTCCTGTGCTTCAACTATAAAAGCTCCCTCTACCTGCTCTATTAACTGAGAAGGTTCATATGAGTATTATCAGTGTCATTTTTCTATGCAGGAATACATGCATTGCATCATCATTAAGTCCCTCATATTTTCCCCTTCTCCAATCTCTATGCTTCACCTGAGTGCTGTATCTGAAGATCAAACCTTCTTTTCAGCTTTGGCCATTCCAAAAGGAACATTTGAAATTCCCCTGGTTCATTGAAAGTCCAACTTTTTCCCTGGAAGAGGACATTCAATTTTGCTGGGTAGTTGATTCTTGGTTGCATTCTAAGTTCTTTGCCTTCTGGTATATTATATTCCAAGCCCTATATGAGCTTCCAATGTAGTTGCTGCTAAGTCCTGTGTGATCCTGACTTCAGCTCCACATTTGAACT
Source organism: Macrotis lagotis (assembly GCF_037893015.1). Lineage (NCBI taxonomy): Eukaryota > Metazoa > Chordata > Mammalia > Peramelemorphia > Peramelidae > Macrotis > Macrotis lagotis. The sequence goes on along the minus strand of NC_133658.1, from coordinate 232,483,306 downwards.
GTGTCTTTCTGGCTGCTTGTAATATTCTCTTTGACTTGGGAGTTCTGGAATATGGCTATAATATTCCTAGGGGTTGGTTTTTTGGGATCTCTTTCTCGGGGGGATTGGTGGATTCTCTCCATTCCTATTTTGCCCTCAGCTTCTAGAATATCAGGGCAAGCAGAGAAATAAGAGGAATGCCATTTAGAAATATTTTTCATATGAGCCCAAGAACGATCAAAACACTCAGTCTGAAGATGAGAAAGCACAAGTTCCTGTATCTAAAGAAATTGGGCTCAGGCTATGATAGAGCTCAAAAAAGACTTTGAAAATCAAATGAGGGAGTTAGAAGAAAAATTGGGAAAAGAAAGGAGAGAGATGCAGGAAAAACATGAAAATGAAGTCAGCAGCTTAGTCAAAGAGATCCAAAAAAATGCTGAAGAAAATAGCATGCTAAAAACCAGCTTAGGTCAAATGGATAAAACAGTTCAAAAAAGTTATTGAGGGGAAGAATGCTTTAAAAAGCAAAATTGGCCAGATGGAAAAAAAGATAAGAAAACTCTCTGAGAACAAATCCTTCAGACAAAGAATAGAACTCAGGGAGATTGATGAATTTACCAGAAATCAGGAATCAATACTTCAAAACCAAAACCAAAAATGCAAAATTAGAAGAAAATGTGAAATATCTCATTGAAAAAAAACAACTGATATAGAAACCAGACTTAGGAAAGATAATTTAAAAATTATTGGAATACCTGAAAGTCATGATCAGGAAAAGAGCCTTGGCATCATTTTCAAAGAATTACTGGTGTCTCCATTTTTGGACAACCTACTCAAACTCTTACAACCAGGCATTTGACATAAAAACGTATTAAAACTTTTTTTTTTAAATTACCAGTGATCTTTTAACTTCTATAGCTTTTGATACTTTTTTAAGGGATTTGGCTTCCCTTCAGCTTAGTGGACACAGTCATAAATGTTAAGGTATTAAAGTATCAACCTGGCATTAACACTTGGAACACCTTTCATCCAGTAAGAAAGAACAATGCCATTAGCTGACAGGATTAGTTTACCATAGTGATGATCCACTTAAAATTACATAATATTATTTGGTAGTGGGCCCAGTCAGTACAATTATGTAACTTCCTTCAAAAGCAATAATTTATGATTAGACTTAGAAAAAGCAGGAAGTAACTATGACAGCTTTGAAATGGCAAAATAGAAGAACAAAGAGACTCAATGGTAGCATGTAATTTATACCCATAGTATGTTTTCTTATAGTTTTAAAAATGTTAAGGGGCCATGAGGACATTTGTCTGTTGTTATCCAAGATTATCTGCCCCCTTTTTTCTTTAATGATTCACTTGCAGATGAATAACAATTGACTCTGGTATTTAAACTTGTTGGCATGAATAGCTTAGATAATGAGAAGCTATTGCCATTAAATTGAGAATTCCAACCATTAGGTGACAAGGCAATCAACTGTCAACACTGCTGCTATAACAAGAGCTAAGACTACTTCTAGAGATCTATGCTGAGGTGATCCATGTTGATTCCAATCCTCAAGACAAACAGCCATCATTACTCCCAACTCTGTGGTGAAATTGAGGGAATGACTGCTAATTATTGAGCTTCCCCCAATTTCCTTACTATATCTTATAAACAAAATCTGGTGTCTATTATACTGTCTTCCCAATATTCTTTGTTTGAACTCTAAAGTTGTGGTTCAAGAATTCTACCTCATCATACCTGAAAGAATTGGGATGGCAAGTAGATTTCGAGAGATATCTAGAGATAAGTAGTATAACCATTCCTCTAATCATTGTGTTTCACTTTTTGTCTTGTTTAATAAGCAATGTAACCACAGTATGCTGAATAAGAGTCCTATGAATGTGTCTCCTCTCTGTGACCAGAGAGGAAAGCCTATCATAAAGTAAAGAATATTTAGGGATATGTCTGTGTGTGTGTGTGTGTGTGTGTGTGTGTGTACAAGTGCATGCTCACACTCATATACACACATGCTCAGCCCTAAACTTTCACAGGGATAACATTTGCAGAAAGTGGAACTAAAGTAAGCAGTCCTGCTATTGCTACTTTGAAGCTATGGGAAATGGGGGTTAGGTTTCTAGGACCAACAAAAATTCTTTTGGTTAGGTTGGAGAAACATACTTTTCTGTATACAATTCTTGTTTTTTGGTTTGCATTTTTGTTTTTATTTTTGTAAGGCTACAGGGTTAAATGACTTAACCAAGGTCATCCAGTAAGTGTCAAGTGAATGAGGTTAGATTCAAACTCAGATACTCTTGACTCCAAGTTCAGATTTTCTATTACACCAACTAGCTGTCCCCCCATACAATTCTTTTTAAGAAAGGACTAATTTGGGGTGGCTAGGTGGGGCAGCGTATAGAGCACCAGCCCTAGAGTCAGGAGTACTTGAGTTCAAATCTAGCCTCAGAAACTTAATAATTATCTATCTGTGTGGCCTTGGGCAAGTCACTTAACCCCATTGCCTTCCAAAAACCTAACAAAAGACAAATTCTAATAGTACGCTCTTTTCCTAGCATAATAATCATGAAATAGCCCACAAATGCAGTATACAAAATAAAATTGCTACTGGGCAACCAGGTGGTACAATGGATAAAGTTCTTACCTCGAGTCAGGAAGACCTGAGTTCAATCTCACTTACCAGTTGGTGATCCTGGGCAAGTCACTCAACCTTGTTTACCTCAGTTTCTTCATTTATAAAATGAACTAGAGAAGGAAATGGCAAACTTATCCAGTATCTTGCCAAGAAAGCTCGAAATGGCATCAACAAAGAGTAGGACATGACTGAATGGTTTTTATAAAACATTTTTTCTTGCTAATAATTACCTAAAATTTCATGACCTCCTGTGCTAAAAACTCAATTAAAATATTAATTTCAGAACTTATTAACTTTTCATAATTTGTGAAATCTACAGTACTATAAGTACTGTATAACAAATATAATTCTTAAAATTAAATAAAATATTTTTAACCTAAATTTTATTTTTCACTATCTCAAATAGTGGTGTGAAGGTGTTGTTCTGTATATACTACAGTACTGTAATCCTTTCTACCTTTGCTACCCTATAAAACCTAAGGGAGAGGTTGCTAGAACTTTAGTTGCTGCTGTTGTACGATTCTGAGGTTGGTGAGGTTTTAATATCACCTTAGAGTCCATAGGACTTTCACTATACTTTAGGAGCATGACTGCAATGAAAATTTGTTTTGACATCAGACTGAAAATATGCTCCCAATTCCAGGCAGGCACTTTGCAACAATAAACTGAAGAAGACCAGCATCTAGTAGGATACTAGCTGCTTCATAAACTTATGTGCATCATACCTTTATATTTTATTCTCTACTCTTTGTAGCTGTGAATGTATGTGGTTGACAATTTGAAAATGAAAATGAATTTATAAATAGAATCAGGAAAATGATTGAAGTTGTGCAAATTAAATGGACAAATGTCTGAGGACTCTGTGTGTGTGTGTGTTTTAAATGATATTCAATTTCATCTCCTCCAGAGTTCTGTAGGAAGGCAGTATGGGTTTCACCTGCTTAACACTAGGATACAGTCCAGATGTTTGTAAGTTGAGTGCCCTCTGGTGGTAAATGGGGATGCAACTTATAGAGAGAAAAACAAACAACAGAGAAAAGACAGCAAAACACACACACACACACACACACACACACACACACACACACACACACAAACACAGAGGAAAATAGAGAAACTCTCACTTGCTATCTCTTCAAAGGAAAGACATGTCCAAAACTATATACTATATATCTAAATCTAAATACCAGTTCCACAATTATCACATACAACAGATAGTAAATCCATTTATCAAAGCCAATAATACAGATCAGAAAAGGTATATATATATTTAAGACCATATACTAAACAATACTTGGAGTGGATGAATAACCATTGAGAGTAAAATATCTGGGTTCAACTATCCTGAAAAATTTTTTTAAATTCTTTTAAGATTTTATTTATTTTGAGTTTTACAAATTTCCCCTAATCTTCTTTCCCTCCCTCCCCCATCCCCCCAAAGGCAGTCTGTTAGTCTTTACATTGTTTCCATGGTATATATTGATGTAACTTGAATGTGATAAGAGAGAAATCATATCCTTAAGGAAGAAAAATAAAATATAAGAGATAGCAGAATTACATGATGTGATAACAAATATTTTTTCTAAATTAAAAGTAATAGTCTTTGGTCTTTATTGAACCTGAAAATTAATTTCCCTACACTGATGATATTTGGTAGTATAGCTAGACATGATTCACAAATATGCTACTTTTGTTTATATCGAAAGGTATATGCACATGTACTTAGCATTGAGCAAAATTCCACAGATGTAGTGTATCCAGAAATAGTCGAGCTACATACTTCCCAATAGTTTACCTATATTGATTTCTTTTTAGATCACATCAACTTTTTATTTTTTGTCTCATATATTCCACTTTTGATCTTTTCATACTTCTTAATGTCTAATCATGCCACCTTAATCTTGTACTTGAATTTAAAAAATTCAAGTATAGGAATTTACATTTGTCCCCATTAAATTTCAAGTTGTGTTTTCTATCTATCCCTGTAATTTCTAAAATGTTATAAGTATTATTATTGTAGATTTCACAAAGGACCTCATCATTTCACTGAATATGCAGGCCACCACTGATACATACCTTCTCTCATTGAGTTTTCCATCTGTTATTTGCCTGGAAATCTCCCTGATATTATGATCTCCCATTCTCATGTGGTAGCTGACTCAAAGTTTCCAAATCTTCTCCTCTCCAGGCAAGTAGATTCTTTAAGCACCAAATATTCCAGGCTTCATTCACTGTAAAGATACTCCTCCTTTTTTCTCCTTTTTTGTTTTATATATTTTTCCTTATTTATTTTCCAATTACATGCAAAGATAGTTTTCAATATTCATCCTTTGGGAAACTTTTGAGTTTCTACCAGCCTCCCTTCCCACCCCCAAACACATGACAACAAATTATCTGACATAGATTGTACCTGTAAAATCACATTTAATATATTAGTCAATCTGTGAATGAAGAATCATAACTAAAGGGGAAAACATGAGAAAAAGGGAAAAAAACAAAAGAAATTTAAAAAAAGTGGATATAGTATGCTTTGCTCTGCATTTCAAGATCTATAGCTCCCCCCCACCCCTCGGATGTAGATGTATTTTCCATAACATGTCTCTTAGGACTGTCCTTGATCACTGAACTGCTGACAAGAGCTAAGGTCCTTCATACTTGAGCTTTTCACAATGTTGCTGTTAATTTGTATAACAGCCTCTTGGTTCTCACTTCACTAAGCACCAGCTCATGCAAGTTTTTCCAGGTTTTATGAAGTCAGGCAGCTTATGATTTCTTATAGAACAATAGTACTCCATCACATTCATATACCATAGCTTATTTAGTCATTATCCAATTGGTTGATGTCCTTTCATTTTCCAATTCTTTGCCACTACAAAAAGAGCTGCTATAAATAATTTTGTACATATGGGTCCTTTTCGTTTTTCGATGATCTCTTGGGAATGTAGATCTAGTAATGGTATTGTTGAATCAAAGGGTATGGACAGTTTTATTACCATTTGGTCATAGTTCCAAATTACTCTCCAGAATGTTTGGATCAGTTCACAACTCTACCAACAATATACGAGTGTCTCAATTTTCCCTCTCCAACATTGATAGTTTTCCTTTTTTTCTATCATTTTATCCAGTCTGATATGTGTGAGGTAGTACCCCAGAGTTATTTTAATTTGCATTTCTCTAACCAGTAGTACTTTAGAATATTTTTCCATATGATTATATAGTTTTAATTTCTTCATTTGAAAATTGTCTGCTCATGTCCTTTGATCATTTATCAATTGGAGAATGATTTTTATTCTTACATTTTTTTCACATCTTTATATATTTTCAAAATGAATCCTTTATCAGAAACACCAGCTGTGAAAATTGTTTCCCATCTTTTTGTATTCCTTCCAATCTTGATTACATTGATTTTATTTGTGAAAAACCTTTTCCATTTAATGTAGTTGAAAGAAATCATTTAAAAATTTATAGTCTTCTCAAGTTCTTCTTTGATCATAAACACTTTCCCTTTCCATAGATCTGTCAAAGGACTGTTGCTTGTTCTCCTAATTGACTTATGGTTTCATTCTTTAGGTCTTAATTTTGTACCAATTTTAACCTTGTTTTGGTATATGATATGAGATGTTGGTTACTGTCTAGTTTTTGCCATACATTTTGCAGTTTTTCAAGTTTGACAAATAGTGAGTTCTTATCCAAGAAGTTAGAGTCTTTGAACTTACCAAACAGCTAAGTTACCTTAGTCATTTACTACTGTATCTTTCGTATCTAATCTATTCCACTGATCTGCTTCTCCATGTCTTAGCCTGTGCCAGACAGTTTTGATAACTGCTGCTTTATAATATGATTTTGGATCTGGTACAGCTAGGTCAGTTTCCTTTGTATTTTTTAATTCCCTTGATATTCTTGATCTTTTGTTTTTCCAGATGAATTTTTTCTATCTCTTAAAAATAATTTTTGGTAGTTTGATTGTTACGACACTGAATAGTATTTTAATTTGGGTAGAATTGTCATTTTCATTATAATACCTTGATCTATTCATGAGCATCTGACATTTTTTCTGATTTAGATCTGATTTTCTTTTTGTCAAAAGTATTTTGTAATTGTGTTCATATAGTTTCTGAGTTAGTCTTGGGAGGTAGACTCCCAAGTATTTTTATGTCGTCTGCAATTACTTTAAATGGAATGACTCTTTCTCTTGATGCTGTACTTTGTTGGTAATATAGAGAAATGCTGATGATTTATGTGGGTGTATTTTATACCCTGCAACTTTGCTAAAGCTAATTGTTATAGGTAGTTTCTTAGTTGATTTTCTACAGTTTCCTAAGTATACAAATATATCATCTGCAAAAAAGTGATAATTTTATTTTGTTTATTGCCTATGTTAATTTCTTCAATTTCTTTTTCTTCTTTTATTGCTAAAGCTAGCATTTCTAATAAAATATTGAATAACAGTAGAGATAATGAGCATCCCTGATCTTGTTGGGAAAGCCTCTACTTTTTCCTTTTTACATATAAGATTTTTTGATGGTTTTAGATAAATACTACTTATTGTTTTAAGGAGCATGTTATATATTTCTATGTTCTCTAGTGTTTTTAATAGTATTTTATCAAAAATTTTTTCAGAATCTATTGAAATAATCACATGATTTCTTCAATTTTCTTATTGATATGGTCAATTATACTGAAAGTTTTCCTATATTGTATCATACTGGTATACCTGATTGAAATGTATTATCATATTGATAACTTGCTATAATATACTCCTTGCTAAAATTTTATTTAAAATTTTTGTATCAATAGTCAAGAAGATTGAACCATAAATTTCTTTATCTGTTTTGACTTTTCCTAATTTGGGTATCTGTATCATGTTGGTGTTATAAAATGAATTTTACAGAGCTCTTTCACTTATTTTTTCAAATAATTTTTGTAGAATTTAGAGTTAATTATTATTTAAATATTTGGAAGAATTCTCATGAAAATCCATCTGGCCCTGGAGATATTTTTCTTTGGGAGTTCATTGATGGTTTGTTTAATTTATTTTTCTGAAATGGGCTATATAAATATTTAATTTCCCCTCTGTTAAGCTGGACAATTTATATTTTTGCATATATTCAACTATTCCTCTTAGATTGTCAAATTTATTGACATTCGATTGGGCAAAATAATTCTGAATTGTTTCTTTAATTTCTTTCTAATTGATGGTGATTTCCCCCTTCATTTTTGAACCTGGGAGTATGGTTTTCATTCATTTTTAAATCAGATTAACCAAAAGTTTATCTATTTTTATTGTTTTTTCCATAAAATCATCTCTTCAATAGTTCAATAGTTTTCTTACTTTCAATTTTGTTATTTTATCCTTTGATTTTCAGAATTTCTTATTTGTTATTTACTAATTTGTTTGTTATTTAATAATTTTTGATTTTCAGAATTTCTAATTTGTTATTTACTTGGGGACTTTTAATTTGTTAGTTTCCTATTTTTGATTGCAATTAGTTAATCTTCTCTTTCTCTAATTTATTCATATAAGCATTTAGAAATATAAAATTTTTCCTAATAATTGTTTTGGCTACACCCCACAAGTTTTGATATAATGTCTCATCATTGCCATTGTCTTTATGGAATTGTTGATTATTTCCATGATTTCTTCTTTGATTCAGTCATTCTTTAATATTGTTATTTTGTTTCCAATTAATTTTTAGCTTATCTTTCTATGACTCTTTGTTACATAGAATTTTGATTATATTATTACCTTTAAGGAATATATTTACTATTTCTGCCTTTTTGCATTTGATTATGAGGTTTTATGATTCCCTAAGACATAGTCAATTTTTGTATAGGTGCTATGTACAACAAAGAAGAAGGTATATTCCTTTCTATCCCCATTCAATTTTCTCCATTGGCCTATAACATCTAAATTTTCTAAAATTCTATTTTTTCTCTTTAATGTTCTTCTTGTTTGCTTTATGAATAGATTTATTTAATTCTGAGAGAGGAAGATTAAGGACCCCTACTAAAATAGTTTTTCTGTCTATATCTTTCTATAAATTCTTTAGCTTCTCCTTTAAGAATTTGCTGCATTTATGTTTAATTCTGATACTACTTAATTATTTATGGTACATTTTAGGAAGATTTAATTTCTTTCCTATCCCTTTTAATTTGATCTATTTTTATTTTTTCTTTGTCTGATATAAGGATTACTATCCCTGTTTTGTTTAGTTTTGTTTATAACTTCAGCTGAGGCATATTATTTTCTGCTCCAGCATTTTACCTTTACTCCTATCTGTATCTTTCTGCTTCAAATATATTTCTTGTAAACAGCATATTGCAGGATTCTGGTTTAATCCACTCTGCTATCTGCTTCCAATACATGGAACAGTTTATTTCATTCATATTCACAATTATAATGACTAACTCTGTATTTCTCTTAATCTTCTCTTCACCCTGTTCACTTTTCTCTTTTTTTTTTCTCTTATTCTTCCTCACCTGTGTTTGGTATTTTCCTGTTGCCTCCCTCAATCTGCATTCTATTTTGTCAACCCACTTCTTTTTTTCTTTTCCCATTCCCCTTTAATTCCTATTCATTTACTTTTCCTCCTCCCCTTTCTTTTCTTTTCTTTTTTTCTTTTCTTATTTTATTTTCTTTCTTCCCACCCTCCCCCCACATTTTCCTATAGGGTAGAATAAATTTCTAAATCCAGTTAGAAATGTATATTATTCCCTCTTTGAACCAAATATTTTGAGAGTAAGATTTACTCAATGATATATCTCCCTTACTTTTCCTCTATCATATTATGCCCTTTGTGCCTCTTCATGTAGTGTTATTTATCCTCTTATGCCTCATCTTCTTCTCCTAGCATAATCTTTTCTCATGTCCTAATTGTTTTATAGCTGTCTTGTACTGACTTTCTCTAGCAAGTATACTTCTTTCAGCTGTCCTGATAGAAGTACCTTTCTCCAGGGTCATACTCATTCTCACATCCCAGGCAGTTTCTACCCACACTCCCTTTTTGAGGTCTCCTTCTCCAACTGTCCCAAAAGAAGTATAGTCTTCAAGAGTTAAAAATTTGATCATTTTACATTCAATTTCTACCCATACCCTTTTCCTTAGTATATTCCTTTGAACTGTATAAAGAGAAATATAAAATTCTCAGAAGTTGCAAGTATTAAATTTACATATAGGAATGTAATTATTGATTAATGTTTTTCTCCCTTTCTATTTACCTTTTTGTTCATCACTTGAGTCTTCTATACAAAAATCAAATTTTCTCTTCAGTTCTGATCCTTTTTATCAGGGAAGTTTGAAAATTCTCTATTTCATAGAAAATCCATCTTTTTCTCCCTGAAATTATATGCTGGATTTTGCAAGGTAGTTGATTTTTGATTGTAATCCAAATTCCTTTGTCCTCCAGAATATCATATTCCCAGACCTCTGATCTTTTAATGTTGAAGCTGTTAAGTCCTGCATAATCCTGACTATGGCTCACTTGTATTTAAACTGTTTCTTCTTTTTTTAATATTTTATTTTAGATTTACTCCTGATTGCATACAAAATCAAATTTCAGCATTCACTTCCAAATCCTTGAGTTCCAAATTCTCTCCCTTCCTCCCACTCCCACTGACCCTCATTGAGGAAGTTAATTAATATAGATTAAAAATGTGTAGTCATGAAAAACATTATCACAATAGTCATGTAGCAAAAGTAAACATACCCTCCTGTTAAAAAAAAAAAGATAAATCTCAAGAAAAATGAATGAAAAAAGCATGCTTCAATCTGTATTCAGACATCAATAGCTCTTTCCTTGGAATGGATACTATCACAAGTCCTTCAGAATTCTCTTGGGTCACAGCATTGCTGAGAAAAGGGGGGGTCATTCACAGCTGATCTCCATGTAATAATGCTGTTACTTTTTTATATACAGTACATTCCCCACTGCATCTACTCATGTAAATTTATTTTTTTTACTTAGAGCATCATTTCCCAAAACAGAAGGTCATCCCCTCAATATCTAGCTCCCCACCATCAAAAAGAAATTCTTTAAATATTCCTATATATTTAGATTGTTTTCTTCCTGTATTTCATCTCTTCTGCAACATAGACCTAGCAGTGGCACCTCTAGGCCAAAGGGTAGGCATGGTTTTATAAATTTTTGGTTTTGGTTCCAAATTGCTCTATAGAGTTGTTGAATTATTTCACAGTTCCTCCAATAGTGTATCAATGTCTCAATTTCCCTACATCTCCTCCAATATTTGTTGTTTTCTCTTTTAGTCCCCAGTTAATCCAATAGCTATAATAGTTCCCAAGAATTGTTCCAATCTGCATTTATCCTATCTATAGTTAGCTAGGACATTTAAAAAATGATTTAAATAAATTGCAGTGCTAATCTCATCTGAGAACTGTTCATATCTCTTGATCATTTATCAATTAAGGTCTCTTATTTTTTTTATAAATTTGACTCAGTCTGTCTGAGAAAATGAGGTCTTTATCAGAGACCTTTATCTCTCTCTCTCTCTCTCTCTCTCTCTTTCCCTCTCTCCCTCCCTCCCTCCCCTTTCACCCTGTCCCTTTTTCCAAAAGTGTTTTGCTTCTGGCTATCCCCTCCCACAATCTTCCTTTACTCTATCATCTACCCCACCCCCTTTCTCCCATTTCTTTCCCTTCCTACTTTCCTCTAGGGTGAGATAGATTTCTGTATCGTTATTCTCTCTCTCTGAGCCAATTCTATTACTCTCTCTCTCTCTCTGAGCCAATTCTGATGAGTAAGGCTCATTCATTCCCCCACATCTTTCCCCTCTTCTACTCCATGCAAAAACTTTTTCTTACCTCTTTTATGTGAAATAGCTTACACCATTCTGTCTCTCCTTTCCCTTTCTCAAAGTATATTTGTCTCTTGCCCATGAACTCCATCTTCTTATTATCTTCAGATTCAGTTCCCCTTTGTCCCTTGTCTATATGTGCTCCTTTTAATTGGCCTAATAAAAGAGAAAGTTCATATGCTTATCAATATGGTCTTCCCATGCCAGAATATAATAAACATTCAACATCATTAAGTTCCTTATGATTTGACTTTCCTGACTACCTATTTTAGGATTTGCTTGAGTCTTTTATTTGAACATCACATTTTCTGTTCAGCTCCGGAAAGTTTGAAATTCTCTGGTTGAGTCCCTTTCCTGGACTCTTATGTTGAGTCCCACTTCTGGATGAACTCAGTATTCCCCAGTTGGAGGGGTGGGAGATGAGGAATACTAGATCTCCAAGTGCTCCAAGGTCTCTGTTTATTTACCAATATACCAGTGCTTAAATACCTTCCCAGTCCCTTATTCCACTCCCACTCCCATGGCACTTAGTAAAATAAAACTCTGGTGTTCAAGGATACCACATGATGATAGGGTACAGTGCTCCCATACACAACAGTCCCCTATTTCATTGAATGTCCATGTTTTATCCTGAAAGAGTATGTTCGATTTTGCTGTATAGTTGATTCTTGGTTGTAATCCAAGCTCCTTTGTTTTACAGAATATCATATTTCAAGCCTTACAATTCCTTAATATAGAGGCTGCTAATTCCTGTATTATCCTGACTGTGCCTGCACAATATTTGGATTGTTTCTTTCTGACTGCTTACAGTATTTTCTCCTTGATTGGGATGTCTGAAATTTGGGTATATTATTCCTAACAGTTTTCAATTTGGGTTCTCTTTAAGGAGGTGATTGATGGATTGTTTCAATTTCTATATTACCCTCTGTTTCAAGAATATCAGGGCAGGTTTTCTTAATATCTTGAAAAATGACATCTAGGCTCCTGTTTGTGTGTGTGTGTGTGTGTGTGTGTGTGTGTGTGTGTGTGTGTGTGTGTGTGTGGTATTTTTCAAGTAGTCCAATAATTTAAAAACTTATCTCTTCTGGATCTGTTTTCCCAGTTGGGGTTTTTTCAGTGAGATATTTCACATTTTATTCTAGTTTTTCATTCTTTTGGTTATATTTTATTGTTTCTTAATTTCTCACAAAGTCACCAACTTCCCTTTGTTCTATTCTATAATTTAAGAAATTATTTTCTTCAAAGAACTTTTGTATGTATCCTTTTCCACTTGGTCAGTTCTGCATTTTAAGCCATTCTTCTCATTGACCTTTGGGACCACTTCTTCTGTTTAACCCAGTCTGATTTTTAAGATGTTATTTTCTTTTGTTTTTTGAATATCTCCTTTACCAGGTGGCTGACTCAGTTTTCATGACTTTCCATGCATTGCTTTTATTTTTTCTCCCAAATTTTTCTCAAAATCTTTTTTGAGCTCTTCATTGATCTGAGACATTTTTATTGGAGACTTTGGATGTAGAAGCTTTGACTTTGTTATCTTCTTCTCAGTGTGTTATTTTGACCTTCCATATGATCAAAATAATTGTCTATGGTCAGATTGTTTTTCTTCTCTGGTTTACCCTTTCCCACAGCTTATGGATTTGATTTTAACTCTTTGTTAAGGTGGGATTCTGTCTCAAGCTTTTGAGGGTTTTTGATGCTGTTTTCAGAGATACCTCCAGGGACCTGCAAATGTTCAATTCCTCCAATATCTTATAAGAGATTATGACTACTTTCCTGGCATGTGCTCTGGTCTGTGAGTATCCACAAGCACTCCTTTCTTCCCTGGAACTGTGAGGAGAGTTCCAGTACTACCATTCAGGGACTGAGAACTCTGGAATTAACAGCGAGTTGATTTCCTGGTTTGCTGAGGCCTGTGTTGCACTGTGCTCCATTCTCAGGTGGTGTGGCAGAGATTTTCTGCTGACTCTTCCAAGTTGTCCTTGACAATTCCTGGGTTGAGAGGTTTGGAAACCACCACTGCTGCTCTGAAATCTGTTCCTGGCAGACTGGGGCAGGTTTGCTCTTGTGTGGCCAGGGCAGCATTGCGAGTCCTTTCTAACTCCAGAATAACAGATCCTTTCAATGGATCTTCCAAGTTTAATTTGGAAAATTGTTTTAGTCAATTTTTTGGTGGGTTCAACCACTTTAAAATTTGGTTAGCATCATTATTTAAAAGTATTTGGAGTGGTTTGAGGGAGAGCTTGGGCGGGGGAGTCCCTGCCTTTACTTCTCCATCTTGCCTTTTCCTCCAGGAATCTTCTTAAATTTCTTCTTTTTGACTGCTTGAAGTATTTTCTCCTTTAGCCAAGAATTCTTAAATTTAGCCACAGTTTTCCTTGGAGTTTTGGTTTTGGGAATATCTTTCTAGGAATGATTAATGAATTCTTTCTTTTATCTCACCATTCTAGGATAGTGGAGCAATTTGTCATGATAATTTCCTGCATAATATTGTTCAGGCTCTTTCTCTTATTGTGACTTTAAGGTAGACGAATTATTCTTAAATTAGCTCTTCTGGATGTGTTTTCCAGGTCAATTATTTCTTTTAAAAGGTATTTTATTATATCCTTTATTTCATCAGCATTTTGATTTTGTTTGATGGAATCTTGGTATCTTAAATATTTATTAGTTTTCATTTGTCCAGTTTTAGTTTTTAGAATTTTATTTTCTTAGGCTAATTTTTATATTTCCTTTTCCAATTGTTAATTTTACTATTTTAGATGAATTGCTTTCTTTTATTCAGGTAGTCAATGTTATTTTCTAGTCAATTTTATTTTAAAATTATTGTTTTCTTCAATTAAATTTTCATAATTTTAGCATATGAGTCATTTCTTTTCTCCATTTTTATTCTTCCTCTATTTGGTTTTTAAAATTCTTTTTGAGCTCTTCCAAGAGTTCTTTTTTGAATTTGAGACCAATTCACCAGCTTCTTTGAAGCTTCAAGTGTATGCATTTTGTCACTGCTTTACTCTTTTGAGAAAGTCTTTTTATCTTCCCTATTAGAATAATAGCTATCAGTGATTACTGTTCCTTTTCTTTTCTTTTTCTTTCTTTCCTTTTGCTCATTTTGGTAGTTGAACTTTTCTCCTGTAGTTAGGGTGTATATAGATCCAAACTTTTTATGCTAGGGGCTACTGGTCTGACTTGCTCCCTGTGCTAAGGTAACTCAATGCCACACCACTGTTCAATTCTTTCTCTTCAAGCTCTGGTTTATACCCTCACTGTTGACTTACTGAGCTGGGTTCTGAGATCTGCTTGCACCTGAGGTGTACTGTGACCTCAGCCATGTTTCAGGACCTTAGACTCCCTGGGACCTCAACTGTGCCAGGTCTTGAGATGTGCCTGAGCCAGCCAGGACCTGAACTGAACTATGATTAAGAGCTTCTCATTGTTTTCTCAGCTATCCTACCTACACTGAGCTACACAACCCTTTTACCCACTTGAGACAGAACCTTTCCTGAAGTTCCTCCAAGATATCTTGCAGGAAGATTCTTTCACTATTTATTTGTAGGGGGTTCTGTGACTTTGGGATTTGTTTAGGGGCTTCATGCAAAGTTGTTTTGGGAAAACAGGAACTTCCTAGCTTCATACTGCCATCTTGTATCCACTCTAGAAGTCCCCCTCATCTTCTTTCACCCAGCTTATATTTTTACTCATAGCAACATTTATCTGAGGAATCCCCTCTTTTAATCTTTCTCCTCTTCTCCATACCCACTCGGTTATTATTCTGAGATCACAGAAATCATAATCTTTCTTTTTTGCTTGTCCTTGATTTGACCCTGGAATGCTACTTATTCCTCTGTCCCCCTGTTCCCCTATATTTTTTCATATACCATCCCATGTTCAAATAAACATTCACCTGTAGTCATGGTATTGCCAGCTTCTTTCCATAAATCCCTGTTAGCCACTTCATTGTTATATCTATCAGATTTCAACCTTCATTCTTGTCTTATTATGTATTTTAGGAAGAAATCTTTCTGATCTTTTTGTTGATATTTTATTGTTATTGTTGTCAATGTTTGTGGCATGTATTTATTCCTTCTGAATTTCTGTTATTTGTGGTGTTCAAGAGGCAAATAATCTCTGCAAGTTTTTCTTTTTCTAAAAATTCTTTAACTTTGAATGTCTGATTTTTGTCTGGCTAAACTCAGATTTGCAGAATGTCACCTTGGGAGATACTCTGAGCTTTAATGTTCTTTAATGTTCATTTTCATTCTCTCCTCCTTTTTCTTGTTGGTGTGGATGCATGTTGCATTGTTCAAATATCATTTTTTTTTATCTGAAGGTCTTTCTTCAGATGGCTTACACAACTTGTTCTTTTCTCTGAATTGAATTGTAAATTTTAACTATTATGTGTCTAGGAGTTTGCACCTGTGGGTTTTTTTTCCTGGAGATGATCTATGATCTTTCAATTGGGAATTTTATTTTCTGTGTTCGAAGTTCTGGGAAGCTCTTTTTCATTATGGTGTTAAAGATTTTTATCCTGTCACATACTTCTAGACCTATAATTCTTAAACTATCACTGCTCATAATGTCTTTGAAATTTGAAATGTGCTTGCATAGTGAGCATGTTTTCTTTTAATGCTATCATTTTTTGTTTTTCTAATTCTAGGTTGTCCTTCCCTTCTATGTATTTGTATTCCTAATCTACTATTGTCTCTCAATCTCTCTCTCTCTCTCTCTCTCTCTCTCTCTCTCTCTCTCTCTCTCTCTCCCTCCCTCCCTCCCTCCTTCCCTCCCTTCCTGCCTCCCACCCCTTTTCTCCCTTTAAACAGATTTTTCATTAGATTCAAATTTCTCTATTATCATTATGTGTGTGCATTTGTATGTATGCAAATTCTGCTCTTATAATTCTCATTTTTCTTTTAAACAGCTATGGAGCAGTGTGTTATGGTAATACAGGTTCCTCTCTTTCATCAAGTGTGGGATCATTTTCCTTCACTTTGTACATTTTATTGTAGATTCCTAGACTCATTTATTAGATATGAAGGCTATATTTCCTTCTGTTTCCTATTGCTTTTTATGTGAATTCATCAGTTTATGTTCTAGTCTCTGATATTTCTTTTTTCTGACTCCCTCCTCTCTGATTGTGGTTTCCTTGGGAATCGGACCACAAAGCATCTCAACCTTCTCTCACACTGGGCAATCCATAGTTCAGTCGCCTAGATCACTGCCCCAAATAAGTTTTGGGTGAACAGAAATAGCCCCAACTTTCTCTCAGTCCTCTTGCTCCTTTACTTCTTTGTAGTCTTCGACCTTGTTGATCATTCTCTTCTCCTTGATATACTCATGTCTCTAGGTTTTGGGGATAACTCTCTCTCTCCTGGTTCTCCCCCACCTATCAAACCACTCCTAATTTTGCTTTGCCATATTTTTAATCAGATCATGCCCTCTAATTGTAGGTGTTCAACAAGGCTCTTTCCTGAACACTCTTTTCTTCTCCCTCTGTTATACTTCATTTACTATTTTCATCAGTTCTTATCAGTGGATTTTTTTTAATAACAAGTTTTGAAAGCCAAATAGTGGATTATCTTTGATCTTGGAACTAATAAAACAAATCATGATCAATACATTATCTCTTCAAAGTGTTTATTCATCCTTCACTTTAACATATCCTTAAAGGGGTCCCAGTTCTCTCAAGACAGCCTTTCCCACTTTTTGTACAGTCGAAATTGTTACATTGTACCATGATCTGCCAATCTAACATTTGCCCACATTTTATTGAGTTCTTTCTTAAAGGTCTATCATAACCCTTTAAGGATTTGGAGACTGTTATCATGCCTCTCCTAAGTCTTCTCTACTTGCTGCCAAAAAAGGATATTTTAAAGAACTTGAAGAAGTGACTTAAGGAAGGACATAATCACTACTTTCAAGTTTTTGAAGGGCTGTCATGTGGAAGAGAACTTAGACTTTGTTCTGTTGCTTATCCTCTAGGGCAGAAATAGGAGCAATAAGTGGAAATTGCAAAGAAATAAATTTCAATTCAGCTTAAGGAAAAATTTCCTTTTATTTAGTGTTATCTACCTCTGTAAATGTAAGTTCTTTTCCACTGGAGGTGAAGCAAAAGCTGCATGATAACTTGTAAGGGATATTGTAGTAGGATATTCTTTTCAGGTATTG
Source organism: Macrotis lagotis (assembly GCF_037893015.1). Taxonomy (NCBI): domain Eukaryota; kingdom Metazoa; phylum Chordata; class Mammalia; order Peramelemorphia; family Peramelidae; genus Macrotis; species Macrotis lagotis. The sequence continues at coordinate 232,465,719 of NC_133658.1, read as the reverse complement.
GTCTCTGAGGTGTCTTCCAACTATAATATTTTATGATCCACTATGACTAGTTTAGTGCTTTCCACATGGCAAGTCTTTAATTAAATATTAAATGTCTACAAATCCAATAAAAAAAGAATTGGCAAGATGGCAAACTAAACTAGAACATACTGAAAGCATTTATTAATGAAACTGGAAGGTGTACAAATCCATGGGAAATTGAACAGATTTACCATTAATTCTATACAATTAAGCGCCAGGTGCAGTCCAGTTGCTAAATATTGGATATTAAAAAAACATCATCGGTCCTTTAGTCTATCCATGAATGAACAAACAAAAGTTAAGTCAAGAAGCATTTAATAAATCCTTCTATATGCCAGACCTTGTGATAATGTGGTACAGAGAAAGACAACAAAGAATCCTCACTCTAAAGAAGCTCACAATCTTGGTGGGCAGACAACAAGCAAAGCACTAACTATGTGCAAACAAGCCATATACATTAGATGTATAGAAATGTGTAGAAAAGAAGACACTAAGATGAAGGAAGATTTGCAGAAGCTAAGTGAATAGAGAAAAAGTACCTGTGATGATAATCAGAGGAACTGATTAATTAGTATATATCTTGGGCAACTATTGTAGATGGACAACAAGCTGGTCTCAGAAATAAGTGGGAGGAGAGTTGACTTGATCACATTTGGGAAACTGAGAATGGTCTTTTTGGAATTAATAATGATTGACATTTACATTTTTAAGTTTGCAGGATATAATTTTTTACAAATTATTTCCTTTGACTTCACAACAAGATTATAAGGAAGGAATTGTAAGTATTTATATACTTATTTTCAGATGAAGAAAATTAGAGAGTTTAAGTGACTTGTACATGATCAGATACAATCAATTAGTTATCAGAAGCAAGATTCAAATCCAGTTATTCATAACTTCAGGTTTAGTACACTATCTGTAATGCTATAATACTTTTCTGATCCTGATTTTTTCTTTTTAAAGATTTTATTTATTTTGAGTTTTACAGTTTTTCCCTAATCTTACTTCCCTCCCTCCACCCCCCACAGAAGGCAATTTGCCAGTCTTTACATTGTTTCCATGGTCTGCATTGATCCAAATTGAATGTGATGAGAAAGAAATCATATCCTTAAGGAAGAAACATAAAGTAAAAGAGATAGCAACATCAATCAATAAGATATCAGCTTTTTTTTTTCTAAATTAAAGGTAATAGTCCTTGGTCTTTGTTCAAACTCCTCAGTTCTTTCTCTGGATACAGATGGCATTCTCCATTGAAGACAGCCCCAAATTGTCCCTGATTGTTTTACTGATGTAATGAGCAAGTCCATCAAGTTTGACCCCCACGTTGCTATTAGAGTATACAATGTTTTTCTGGTTCTGCTCATCTCACTCAGCATCAGTTCATGCTGATGTAAATTTTATCATGTCACATACTTCTAGACCTATAATTCTCAAACTGCCCTGCAGGCTTCCCTGAATTCTTGTCCCTCCTGGTTTCTAATAGAACAATAGTGTTCCATGACATACATATACCACAGTTTGCTAAGCCATTTCCCAGTTGAAGGGCATTTACTTGATTTCCAAATCTTTGCCAACATAAACAGGGCTGCTATGAATATTTTTGTACAAGTGATGTTTTTACCATTTTCCATCTCAGGATAGAGACCCAGTAGTGATATTGCTTGATCAAAGGGTATGCACAGTTTTCTTGTCCTTTGGAAATAGTTCCAAACTGCTCTCCAGAAAGGTTGAATGTATTTACAGCTCCACCACAATGTTTTAGCATCCCAGATTTCCCACAACCCTTCCAACAATGATCATTGTCCTTTTGTGTCTTTTTGGCCAGTCTGAAAGGTGTGAGGTGGTACCTCAGAGATGATTTAATCTGCATTTCTCTAATAAGCAATAATTTAGAGTAATTTTTCATATGACTGGATCACTTTGATTTCCTCATCTGTAAATTGCCTTTGCACATCCTTTGACCATTTGTCAATTGGGGAATGGCTTTTTTTAAAAATTTGACTCAGTTCTCTGTATATTTTAGAAATGAGTCCTTTGTCAGAAATACTAGTTGTAAAGATTGTTTTGGGGTTTACTATATTTCTTTTGATCTTGGTTACAGTGGTTTTGTCTGTGCAAAAGCTTTTTAATTTAATTTAATCAAAATCTTCTAGTTTGTTTTTAGTGATGTTTTCCATCTCTTCCTTAGTGGCAAACTGTTTCCCTGACAGGTAAACTAGTCCTTGATCTTCTAGTTTGCTTATAATATTGCTTTTCATGTCTAAATCTTGTATCCATTTTGATCTTATCTTTGTATAGGGTGTGAGGTGTTGCTCTAATCTAAGTTTCTTACATACTGATCCTGATTTTTAACACCAATTTTAACTACCAAAGAATTAAAGTTGCATTTCTTTCCAAAGTTAGATGGTGAGATGTATGATGGTTATGAGTGAGCTGCAACCTATTTCCAAGTATGACTTGCATGCAACAATTGATCAAAACATCTTCAAGTCCATATATGGACAAAAGTGAAGATGGGTGGATTATGTAGCAAGAGTGAGAGATGAAGAGCTCAAGTGTTACACTTATAACCACAAAATATTAAAATACCTAAAATTAGCCACCAGAATATTGTATAGATTCTCCATTAATGTATAAGGTAAGTGTTACCTCATTAGATTATGTGAGAAGGTTTATATGACTAGAATTAGTGATATATATGACCAGAATTTATATCTGTCCCTAAATATTGATAAGACTGAGCAAATAATTTTTTTCAGTTTAAAGAATAATGGGTACCCCAAGTTAAATAATGATTAGTAATTAATCACTTATATAATCACAAAAAAACAGAACTAGGTTAATTAAACAAATCAGAATATAGCTGTCTATATACTTAGGAGCAGGATATCTCAGCTTGACCAAATAAAAGCTTCTGTTTTCACTAAAGGAAAAACTCTAGAGAGTTAAGTTAGCAATCAAGGGCACTCCAAGGCATGAGTGTGGAGTGGGGGGAATTGACTTTCCTGGACATATCTGACTTCCAAAATCTGTCCTTTCTATTTTCAAATTTTTCTCAAAAAGGGTCTGGAACTTTATGTGTCCTTACTTGAAGGAAGACTGAAGTAGGTTTGTCTTCTCTGAAACTCTACCCGTAACACTAGAATAGAGTCGAGTCATCATCCTCTGCATCAGTGAGATGGTGGCAGCAAAAGGGAATGGGGAGTGAAGGAAAGAGAACTTTATGCTCTGAGACCTTTTATCGGATGTGTAATCAAAAACATTGTTTTGCTGTGTAAAGCATGAAAGTGTGCTTTCTCCTTCTTGAAACAGAACAGATTATTTTTCTTTAAGTGCTCATTTTCCTCCTCTATTTCCTGTTCTTATTTTTTAATCCATGAAATTCATCATGAATAGACAATTGTTAGAGCAAATATTCCATCTCCTATCATGATATGATAGAATATTATTATTGTAACAGGGTGATCTTTTTATTCTTTTAGCTTTTATTCTTTTAGCCATAAATGTTGCTCTTGAGAGGTTGGTAGATGTCAGAATCTTGCTCATGAAGTTCACCAGCATTAGCAGAAGTCTTCACAGTAACTGGAGGCCAACAAATTCTAAATGACAGTAAGGCTATTTCCCTTGCTCCATCCCATGTCTAGGAAGGTAAATGCAAGAATGTGGTTATACAAAATTGAAAAATGTGCATAAGCTCATATAAAAATTAGAGTATACAATAAAATGATGAAAAGAAGCAGAGTCAAGGACAGAGTAGGCAATAGCACAGCACATTTTACTTTAATCAGAACTGATAATATTTTGTCTTATTTTCCTTTTTGACAAGACAATGGTATTATGTGATGTGCCTAAGGTCACATAGCAAAGTAAGTGCAATTTGTCTGAGGTTGGATTTAAACTCAAGTCCTCCTACTTCCAGGGCCAGTGCTCTATCCACTGTGCCACCTAGCTCCAAGAACTGCTAATTTTTTTGAGAGGTGAGTGTTCTGACAATTTCACACATACAGTTCATTTTTCTTCTCAAAGATGAGGCATTTCCTTTGGTTCTTGATATTTACTTAGTATTTGAAAGCATTTTCTTAATTTCACTTAGTATTTTGTTTCTTTTGAGTTCTTACAGTTTTAGGAAATGATTTCAGGATGACATTTTTCTAGAGTAGTTTTATAGGGAGAAAAGAAGACATATTGATGATTTGCTTGCCTCTTTCCTGTTTCATTGCTTTTTACATAACAACTCAGATTAAATTTTTTAAAGATTAGTGTTCATTTATAGATTCAAATATTTAGAGCTAGAATGGACCTTAGAAATCCTCTAATTCAATTCCTTCAGTTTCAAGAAAACAATAATAAGTCCTAGAGAGGGAAAATGACTCACTATTTACAGAAAGAATAATAGGAGATATGATTTTTTTTGAAAATGACATCTTATTTAGCTTGTGTGGAAAACAGCATTTGGTACTCTAACACAAACTGCAGCATGGTAAGAGTTTGGTTGTGAACTGTTGTGAGGAAGATGGGATGCAGAAAGAAAGGGTTCTTAAAGAGAGAAAGAAGTACAGAGTTAGAAAGATAGTTTGAAGTTGCTTATAATGACTACTCTCTCTCTCTAATTATATTTCAAAAATTTTTAACATTTTAAAAAACCCTTTGAATTTCTAATTCTCTCCCTCTCCCCCTTTCCCACTCTTTAAAATGATAAGCTATTTGATATAGATTATATATGTGTAAAACATTTAGTCATGGTTAAAAGAAAACAGACTAGCAAAAATGAAAGTAAAAATTAGTTTTCTTCAATCTATATTTAGACTCATGAGTTCTTTCTCTCTGAAGGGGGATGGATCTTTATATCATGGAATTGTCTTGGATCATAATTTTAATGAGAAAGACATGCCATTGATTGTTGATCATTATTCTATATTGTTGTTCCTGTGTATAATTCCTCTTGCTTCCACTCACTTCACTTTGCATCAGATCATGCAAGACTTTCCAGGCTTTTCTGAAATCATCTTGTTTTCATTTCTTATAGCATAATAGGATTACATTTCAATCATGTACTATAACTTATTTATCCATTCCCCATTAATGGGTTTTCCCTCAATTTCCAATTCTTTGTCCCCACAAAAAGAAACTGCTGTAAATATTTTTGTACAAATATATCTTTTTCTTTTTTCAAAAAATTTCTTTGGGATACAGACCTATTGATGTATTGTATCAAAGTATATGCACAATTTTTTTAACCAGTTGGGCATAGTTTCAAATTGTTCTTCAGAATGGTTGGATCAGTTGACAATTCGACCAACAGTGTATTAGTGTCCAATTTTCCACATTTTCCACAGCTCCAACATTTCTCATTTTCTTTTATTTTTGTCATTTCAGCGATTTTTTCTAGGTATGACATGGTACTTAAGAATCATTTTAATCTGCCATTCTTATTCAGTTCTGCTTTGGAACATTTCCTCCTCTGACTACAGCTTTGATTTGTTTATATGAAAACTTCCTGTTCATATCCTTTGACTGTTTATCAATTGAGGAATTGACTTGTATTATTATAAATTTGATTAAGTTCTCTGTATCTTTGAGAAATAAGGTCTTGTCAGAGACACTTGCAATTTTTCTCAGATCTCCACTTTCCTGTTACTCTTGGTTGCATTGATTTTGTTTGTACAAAACCTATTTAATTTAAAATAATCAAAATTATCCATTTTATATTTTATTATGTTCTCTATTATTTATTTACATTTTTTCCTTTTATCCATAGATATGAGAAGTAAACAAATTCCAAGCTTTCCTAATTTGCTTATTTGGGTTATGTTTTAATTATGTACGGATTTTGACCTTATCTTAGGATATAGTATAAAATGTTAGTCAACACCTAAACTTTTTTTGAGTTTTCCTAGCAGGCTTTAGTCAGTAATGAGTTCTTGTCCTAAAAGCATGAGTCTTTGACTTAAACATGAGCTTATTATTCTTGTTTACTACTGTGTATTGTATAGCTAATCTATTTCAATGATTTCTTATTCATTACCAGATTGTTTTGATGATTACTTCTTCATAATACAATCTATGATATGATACTGATATGCTATTTTCCTTCACATTTTTCATTATTCCCTTTATATTCTTGAACTTTTGGTCTCCTTGATGAATTTTGTTATTATTTTTTCTATCTCTGTAAAATATCTTTGGCAATTTGATTGGTATGGCAATGAATAAGTAAATTAATTTAGGCAGAAGTGTCATTTTTATTATGTTGACTTGACCTACTCATGAACAATTGATATATTTTCAGTTTTCAAATTTGACTTTGTGTGTATGAAATATATTTTATAATTGTGTTCACATAGTTCCTAAGTTTGTCCTGACAGTTAGGCTCTAAAATATTTAACACTGTGCCTGTCATTTTGAATGCAATTTCTCATTCTGTCTCTTGATGCTGGACTTTGTTATTGATATAGTGATAGGAATGCTGATGGTTTATATGCATTTGTTTTATATCCTGCAAATTTGCCTATGCTGTTAATTATTTCATCTAAATTTTTTTAGGTTTTTTCAAGGCAAATGGGGTTAAGTGGCTTGCCCAAGGCCACACAGCTAGGTAATTATTAAGTGTCTGAGGCCAGATTTGAACTCAGGTACTCCTGACTCCAGGGTTGATGCTCTATCCACTATGCCACCTAGCTGCCCCTTCATGTAATTTTTAAGTTGATTTTCTAGGATTTTCAAAATACATCATCTTCAAAGATTCTAGGTATTCTAATGACTTTATTTTCTTTTTCTTCTCTTATTGCTATAATTAATATTTCAAGTACAATATTGAGTAATAGTCCTGATAATGGATATATTTACTTCATCCCTGATCTTATTGGAAATACTTCTGGCTTATTCTCATTACAGATAATGCTTGCTGATGGTTTTAGATGGATACTACTTATCATTTTAAAGACAGTTCCATTTATTCTTGTACTCTAGTGATTTTAATAGAAGTAAATGATGCATTTTGTTGGAAGTTTTTTCTGTATATGTTGCGATAATCATATGATGTATGTTGGTTTTGTTATTGATATGGTCATTTTTGCCAAAAATGTTCCTAATATTGAACCAGCCCTGTACTTCTCATATAAATCCCATCTGATTATAATCATTGTAGTGTGATACTTGTATTGCTAGTGTTCTATTAAAATTTTTGCATCAATATTTATGAAGAAAATTGGACTAAATTTTTTTCTTTTTACTCCTACTACTTTAGGTATCAGCACTGTATAAAAAGAATTTGGTAGGACTTCATTCAGTTTTGATTATTTTTGGTGATTCTCTTTATTTACATTGTTGTAATCATTGTCAATATTGTTTTCTTAGCTCTGCTCACTTTGCATTAATTTATATAAATCTTGTTATGTATCTCTGTCTTCATTATGCTTCTCGTTTCTTACCTTTTAGTAGCATTCACTAAATTCATTTGCTTTACTTCCAGTTCTTTGCCACCATAAAAACAATTGTGCTATATATATATATATTTTTGGTGCCCTTAGAATATATATATATATATATATATATATATATATATATATATATATGTGTGTGTATGTGTGTGTGTGTGTGTGTGTGTGTGTGTATGTATATACATATACATTTTCTCTCTATATTATATTATTTATAAATACAGTATTGTATACATATATCTGTCTCTCTATCTCTATCATCTATTTCTATCATCAGTTTCTATATCTATTTCTATATCTATTTCTATATCTATTTCTATGTCTATTTCTATATCTCCATCTCCATACCCATAACCTATACCCATACCTATACCCATACCTATGCCCATACCTATACCCATACCTATACCTATACCTATACCTATACCTATACCCATACCTATACCTATACCTATACCTATACCTATACCTATACCTATACCTATACCTATACCTATACCTATACCTATACCTATACCCATACCTATACCTATACCCATACCCATACCCATACCCATACCCATACCCATACCCATACCCATACCCATACCCATACCCATACCTATACCTATACCCATACCTATACCTATACCTATACCTATACCTTTATCTCTATCTCTATCTCTATCTCTATCTCTATCTCTATCTCTATCTCTATCTCTAATCTCTATATATGTATCTAATCTATATCTACATCTATATCTGTATCTGTATCTGTATCTATATCTATATCTATATCTATATCTATATCTATATCTATATCTATATCTATATCTATATCTATATCCATATCTATATCCATATCCATATCCATATCCATATCTATATCTATATCCATATCTATATCTATATCCATATCTATATCTATATCCATATCTATCCATCTCCATCTCCATCTCCATCTCCATCTCCATCTCCATCTCCATCTCCATCTCCATCTCCATCTCCATCTCCATCTCCATCTCCATCTCTATCTCTATCTCTATCTCTATATCTATAATCTCTATCTATATCTATATCTATATCTCTATCTCTATCTATGGCTATCTATATATTGGTCAAAGACTTCCTTGGGGAATATACGCAACAATGGAATCTCTGGGTCAAAGGTTATGAACTTTAATCACTTCATTTGCCAAATTCCAAATTGTTTTCCAGAATTGCTATGCTAATTCACTATACTACCAATCCTATATTATTATGCTTGTCTTTCTACAATCCCTCTTTCTTTTTTCATTTTTTACCAGTTAGGAGATTCAGTGGATAGAGTGATGAATCTGGAGTCAGGAGTTTAAATCCAGCTTTGTATATTTACTAGCTGTATGTCACTGGGCAAGTCACTTATCTTCTCTTTACTTCAGTTTCCTTATTTTAAAATCTGGATAATAACACACATACTTCCCAGGGTTGTTGTAAGGAAAAAAATTGATGTAATATTTATAGCATTCTTTGTAAACCTTACAGTACTATATGAAATTCTAGCCATGGTTATTGAAAATAACTGGAAATACAGAGCATCTTTATATGGACAACTTAAAAACTATAATTACCAACCTTCTGGATGTGAGGTAAAGAATTAGGATTGTTTGGATTTACATTTCCTTTTCTTATTGTATTTTTGTGCATTCTTTCATTTGGTTGTTATTAATTTGCAATTCTTTTGAGAACTATTTATTCAAATCTATCAAACACTCATCTGTTAGGGAATAACTTTTGGTTTTTATACATTTTGGAGCTTTAATTCTACTAATGGGACTGACCAAGGGAAATGGTTTGTTGATTTTAGTGCTTCAGATAAGATTGGTGAGACATAATGAATTTTCAGGTTCTGAGGCTCCTGAGTTTTATTTCTGAGCAGTTCACTAACACCCATTTATCCTCCCCTTTTCACAACTGTGGCATATAATTATAGCAGCATAGGGTAAGCATTGGAATGTAAACCTGTTTTTCATTTTTATGAGTTTACTGTTCCAGTTAATAAATTAACATGGGAAGCAGATTAGACTCACAACTTCAGTTACTTAAAGTTTTTGAGGTTGTAGTTTGAGCAGTGAATGTTGACTTCTTGATTTATATTAATTGGTATATTCTTTGAATTTTTCAAAAAATATATTTCATTTTACATTCTTATGATCTCATATTAATTCAAATTTGGAGAGGTTTAGAGAAAATTGAGGACCCATGAGTGGTGTATAGATGGTGAACTCAAAGAAAGATTGAGAAACATAAATGGCAGTGAATTGAAATAGTATTGAAGTAACTACTGTAGTAGATATACATAGCATAAATTATACTATTCAACAAGTATTTTGACATGTTTTTCATGCATTATATGAAAATATTAATTTTAATTAAATGCACACAATTTCTGTATCACCATCATTATTGAGTGACATGCTATAAATTTTTCCAGTTTTGAATTATTTGGTCAAAATTGCTATAAAGGTTGGAGATTATTGTCTTTCATTATTGAAGAAGATTAAATATCACTATGTTTGAGACAAATTACAATGTGTCCAACCCTTGTTGATTAGACCAATATGAGCTCGAAATGCTCTACCATAGGTCAGACACAAACGAATATCTGGAATGTTTACTCTAAACTTATGTATGTTATGTTTCCTTTGAACTACTTTAATTCTGCCTTTCTCATAGAGCACAACACCCTCACTGATAAGGGCATGCCATGCTGGGCTATTCTGTGGCAGTGTTTCCCATGCTGTACAATCAATTTTAAAGTTCTTGAGAGAGATATTCAGGGTGTCCTGGTGTCAATTTTTTTGGCCCTCTTGTAAGTGCTTGCCCTGTGTGAGTTCTCCATAAAATAATCTTCTTTGGCAAGCATAACTCTGGCATTCTAACAACATGACCAGCCCTTCGTAGTTGCACTCTCTGTAGTAATGTTGTAATGCTAGGCAGTTAAGCTCAAGAAAGGATGTCAGTATCTGATATTTTCTCCTGCCAGGTGATCTTCAGACTTTTCCTAAGACAATTTAAATGGAAGCCATTCAGTTTTGTGACATGGTGCTGTCAAGAAATTAACACAATACTGATACTGAGGTGGCCATCTTCCAGGTGAAGGATTAGTCTATTGAGAAGGACTCTGGCAAGAATCTCACCAGCAATGACTAAAAGATAAATACTTCTATGATTGTCACATGACAATATATTATTTCCTTTATCTTTATGGAGATAGACAATGGAGGTATCCTTCCTTGAATTCTTGGGGTATAACTCTTTATGCCAAAAACCTGGAAAATTTCAGTCAGTTTTTGGATGAGCAGTGGAATCCCTACCATGTAAATCTAGGCTGGAATAGAATCAGAACCAGGTGATTTGGCACTTAAATGGAGTCTTAATGGCATTCAAAACTTCTTCATCAGTTGGTTATTCAGCTAAAGATGGAATGACTTTAACTTGAAGTAAATAGTCAATGATATATGTATTGATTGATTATGTTCTATTGATAATACTATGGAAGTGTACAGCCCACCTCTCTAGGATCTTGTCCCTATCATTAAGCAATGTGAATCCATAAGCACTGAGTAGTTGAGATGCACCATAAGTCTTTGGTCCATAAATAGTCTTCAGAACATAATAAAATAACTTTGCCTTATTGCTATCTGCATAAAACTGAATTTCATCTCCCTTCTTACTAAGTTTTGATTGTACCTTGCTTTTGAGGAAATTAATGCTGTCTTCTTAGAAGTGAATAAGCTAACCTGCTATAACCTCTGTGGAGTTCTCATTTTGTATTTAGCAGTCTCTGTGTTCCTAATGATTTTCAACAATGCAGTCTTGGTGCTTTTGAGGATTCTGATCCACATGAGCAAATCCAGTGCTAGCTATATATACATATATATATATATATATGAAGTTGCTCATTATTTTTCTGCTCCACTGTTGCCAACTGTGTGTTGGCAGTTTTCTCTCCAACTTAGCAACAAACCATTCCTGCTCAGAGAAACACTAATCACTTGAAATTAATTCTTCTAGTAGTCACTTTGCCTTGGGGCCTCTCCTTTGGTTGAATGTAAATATTTAAGTTGGAGAGACTGAGTCTGTGATCAGTCCAGTACTCTACATCACACATTGTTTTTGTTACTCTCACATCCTGTCTGTCTCTTCTTAAAATCACATGGTCTATTAGATGTCAATGTTTGCTACAAGGGTGAATCCAGGAAGTTTTATTGTTTAAGAGAAATGGAAGACAGTATTTGTGATGAGAAGGCAATGAGATGTGCAAGTCTTCAGTAGTAGGTGACTATTACTCTTGTTTTTAACTCATTCCTTCCAAGGACTCCTTGTCAAATCAGGTAATCTGAGCCTACTCTAGCATCAACGTCACCCAGAATTAGAAGCTTGTGCTCTTTTGGCACAATGATGATAAGGATCTCTAGGTCATCATAAATTTTTTTGACTTCATCAGGGTTTGTCATGGTGAGAACATAGGCACTGATGATGGGGGTATGGCATTTCACTGGAAGTGACAATCTCATTGTCATGTGCCTGTTGTTCACTCCTTTTGGTAGGCATCCAAGCTTATCGACTAGATTAGTTTTGTTTGCAATACCTAACCCAATTTCACAGCACTCCTTTTCACTCTGACCACTCCAGAAAAAACATGTATACAGCTCTGTCTTCAGTAAGCTGGGCTTCGTTTGCCAGTCTTGTGTCACATAGGACTGCTATTTGGATATACATGCTGAGTTCTCTTTCAACAAGAGCTGTTTGTCTTTCAGTTCTATTGGATCTTGTGTTGTCTATGGTTGTGAGCACATTTCATGCACTGATGGTCAGTGGAATCTTCTTTGAATAAGTTTTGTCTTTCAGGTCTATTGGATCTTGTGTTTTCTATGGTTGTGTGCATATTCCATGCACTGATGGTGAGTGGAATCTTCTTTGAATAAGATTTTTTGGAGGGAACTTTTTATGTCCTTACCACATCAGGCCAAGGGTAGGTAAGCAGATAATTTTAGGGTACCTTTTCTAGCCCATTCCTTATATCAGGAAGGGAGCAGTCTGATCCTTAAAAGGGCTGTGCAGTCACCCAGGGGTCTGAATATCCCTGTTACTTTCAGTGGGGAAATGAACCTATGACCTAGGCCACTTGTGACT